>NC_053027.1:480231726-480432005 GCF_003073215.2 Triticum urartu
CAACAGGGGACAGGTGAACCACGTTAACGTGGAGGAGGTTGAAGAGCAGCCGGAAGCAGTAATCGGTAAGTTTTTGGTTAAGTCATTTACTGCACTCGTTCTTTTCGATACTGGTGCATCGCATTCATACATATCAAGGGGATTTGTGGATAAGTATAAACTGCCAACCCAAGCTCTTAGGTCACCCATGTTAGTAACTTCGCCTGGAGCAGAATATATGGCTAGTCTATGGTGTGATCGGTTACCATTAAGAATTGGTAACTATGTTTTTCCCTCAGACCTAATAGTGTTGGAATCCCAAGGATTGGATGTGATATTAGGCATGGATTGGTTGTCAAAGTATGAAGGGAATATTGAATGTGCCAGTAAGTCAATTTTACTTACCACCCCAGAAGGGAGAAGGATCAAGTATGTATCCCGACATGTGCCAAAGAGGACTCAAGTAAATTGTTTAACAGGAGTTGTGCAGGAGGAAGTACCAGTAGTGAAGGATTTCCCCAAAGTATTTCCAGAAGAGTTGCCAGGCATGCCACCGGATAGAGATATTGAGTTTTTGATTGACCTTTTGCCAGGCACAGGGCCAATATCAAAGAGACCATATAGGATGCCTACAAAGGATTTGGTGGAAATTAAGAAGCAGATTAAGGAGTTACTGGATAAAGGATATATTCGCCAAAGTTCATCGCCTTGGGGATCGCCAGTACTTCTAGTAGAAAAGAAGGATGGATCGTTAAGGATGGTTGTTGATTGTCGAGGATTGAATGAAGTAACCATCAAGAACAAGTACCCACTACCGATGATCAATGATCTGTTAGATCGATTGCAAGGAGCTAAGGTATTTTCCAAGATCGACCTGCGATCAGGATACCACCAGTTGAAGATTCGGGAACAGGATATACCCAAGACGGCTTTTACCACCAGGTATGGGCTGTACGAGTATACCGTTATGTCATTTGGTCTGACTAACGCACCTGCATATTTTATGAACATGATGAACAAAGTGTTTATGGAGTTTTTGGATAAGTTCGCCGTAGTGTTCATTGATGATATCCTGGTTTACTCGAAGAATGAAGAGGAGCATAAGGAGCATTTGCATTTGGTGCTTGGTAAACTCAGAGAACATCAACTATATGCCAAGTTCAGCAAATGTGAGTTTTGGTTGAAGGAAGTTCAATTTCTCGGACACGTTATATCCGGGGAAGGTATAGTAGTAGATCCCACTAAAGTTGATACTGTGACCAAGTGGGAAGCACCAACCACCGTGGGAGAGATCCGGAGTTTTCTTGGACTCGCAGGATACTACCGGAGGTTTATTGAGAACTTCTCAAAGATTGCGAAGCCTATGACGGAGTTGTTGAAGAAGGATACCAAGTTCATATGGACGGAGGAAAGTGAGGCTAGTTTTTAGGAGTTGAAGAAACGTTTGGTTACCTCACCCGTGTTGATTTTACCAGATCAGACCAAGGATTATGAGGTGTATTGCGACGCTTCATGTCGAGGACTTGGAGCAGTGCTTATGCAGGAAGGCAGAGTTGTTTCATATGCCTCACGACAGCTTAAGCCTCATGAGTTGAATTATGCTACACATGATTTGGAGTTAGCAGCCGTAGTGCATGCATTGAAGACTTGGAGACATTTTCTGATTGGAAACCATTGCGAGGTGTACACGGATCACAAGAGTTTGAAGTATATTTTCATACAGAAGGAGTTGAACCTCAGACAAAGGAGATGGTTGGAGCTCATCAAGGATTATGATATGAAATTGCATTATCACCCCGGAAAGGCTAACGTAGTAGCTGACGCATTAAGCCGTAAGAGCCATGTCAACACCCTAATGACGGGAGATTTACCAGGGGAGTTAGCCGAAAATCTTTGAGAGCTATGTTTGGAAATACTTCCAAGAGGCTATGTAGCAGCATTGGAGATTCAGTCTACTTTGATGGATAAGATCAGAGAAGCTCAAAGGACTGACAAGGAAATTGCTTCTATTAAGGAGAAAATGAGCAAAGGAAAAGCTAAGGGATTTCGTGAGGATGAGCACGATACCTTATGGTTTGAAGACCGTGTCTATGTACCAAATGATCCGGAGATTAGGAAGCTATCTGCAAGAGGCCCATGACTCACCATACTCGATTCACCCAGGAAATACCAAGATGTATTTGGATTTGAAGGATATTTTCTGGTGGACCGGAATGAAGAAGGATATTGCGGAATATGTAGCAGTTTGTGATATATGTCAGAGAGTGAAGGGAAAGCATCAGAAGCCAGCAGTATTGCTACAACCATTGCCAATACCCTAATGGAAGTGGGATAAGCTAGGCATGGATTTTATTACAGGATTGCCTAGAACACGTTCAGGCTATGACTCGATATGGGTTGTAGTCGATCGTTTGACAAAGGTAGCTCATTTCATTCCAGTGAAGACTACCTATACCAGTGCAAAGTTGGCAAAGATATACATGACCAGGATCGTATGTCTGCATGTAGTTCCAAGGAGCATTGTATCAGATAGAGGAACCCAGTTTACCTCAAAGTTCTGGAATCAGTTGCATGAGACTTTTGGAACCAGACTGGAGTTTAGCACAGCTTTCCACCCGCAGACAGATGGACAGACCGAGAGAGTCAATCAGATTTTGGAGGATATGCTAAGAGCTTGTGCGCTAGATTATGGATCTAGTTGGGATGAGAATTTGCCATATGCAGAGTTCTCTTACAACAACAGCTATCAAACCAGTTTGAAGATGGCCCCTTTCGAAGCCTTGTACGGAAGGAGGTGCAGGACCCCATTGTCTTGGGATGAAGTTGGAGACCGCCAGTTGTTTGGACCGGATCTGATAAAGGAGTCTGAACAGAAAGTGAAATTGATTCGTGATAGGCTGAAGGTAGCTCAGTCCAGGCAGAAGAGTTATGCAGATTCTAAACGCAAGGAGACAGTTTACAAAGTCGGAGACCGAGTTTATCTTCCAGTATCTCCACTTCGAGGAATTAAGCGCTTTGGAGTTAAGGGAAAACTAGCGCCACGTTTTGTAGGCCCATACAAAGTTTTGGAGCGTATGGGAGAAGTAGCCTACAAGTTGGAATTACCCGAAGGACTATCAGGAGTTCACGACGTGTTTCATGTATCCCAGTTGAAGAAGTGCCACGCAGAAATGGCTGACATACCGCTGAGGGATATTGTACCACTGGAAACAATTCAGTTGGACAATGATTTGACCTATGAGGAGAAACCAGTTAAGATTCTAGAATATGCCAGTTGAGTCACCCGCAGCAAGGTTATCAAGTTTTGCAACGTTCAGTGGAGCCAACACATAGAGGATGAAGCCACTTGGGAACGAGAGGAAGATTTGCTGAAAGACCACCCTCACCTATTTTCTAGCCAACCCGAATCTCGAGGGCGAGATTCATCTTAAGGGGGGTAGGTTTGTAACATCCCAAATTTTCAATTTGGAATGTTATACACAAGATCATCATTGCATATCATAATTATTGCATTTTGGTTGATCCTAGAAATTTCACACAACTCAAGGACCCTCGGAGAGAGTTGGGGATTTCGTTATTTTCATATTTGAGTTGTCTCAAATTTTGAAAATAGGATCCTTTGATTTTATTTATTTTATCTTCAATTAATTCTATTATAAAAATTATGAGAGAGGGAATAAAATGACTTTCCCAAAATAAAGAAATATTGAGGATTTAATAAAAAATCAAATAAGATTTTATTGGGTTTTATTTGCTATTTTATTTGAATTTAGGAAAAAAAATGTGCGTTTTCAAAATTGCATTTAGGCCCCAAATAAATGTTCATCCTGTGCGGCTTGATTTTGGAAGCCGGGGAAAATTTATTTCGGGATTTTTGGAGTCCGTTTAGTAGTCCTTTTTTTTCTGAGCGTAACTATTTGTTAAAAAAACGCGCAACCGACCTACGGGCCGTGTCCGGCCCAGACACTAAGGCCCGTCCGGCTTTAAAAGCCGGGGAGGCCCAGCTGGAAGCCCCGCCACCCCAAACCCTAGCCGCCCCGCGCCGCCGCCGCCTTCGCCCCACGCCGCCCCGCCGCCCCGCGTTGCCCCGCGCCGCCGCCGCCTGCTGCCACCGCCCGCCGCCGGAGCCGCCGCCGCCGCCCGCCGCCTCCGGAGCCGGAGCCGCCGCCGCCGCCCGCCGCCCGAGGTTTACCTTGATCCCGCCTCCGTTTTTTTTAGAAAAATCGTTCGGTTTTCCGACGGTTTTGTCATTTTTTTTAGTTTTGGTTTTTTTTAAATAGATCGGTTTTCCGGTTTATTTAAATAGTGAGCGTTCGTCCGTTCGTTCATTTTAACGAACGTTCGTCGTTTTTCTTTTTCTCGGATTAAATCCATGATTTTTCTAATCGCGATTTCTGATCCGATTTTCGTTTTAGTATATCTTTTCGCTCGTTTATCGGAATCAGGCGATTCAAGCGCCTGGAGTTTCGTCTCGAAACCCTCTTTCTGTTTAACCAACTTAAACAAGTTTTTGCCACTGTAAAAATTGCCTTAGATCCAGAATAGTAAACGAAGCCTATTTCTTTTGCCGTTTGTCTTTCGTTGCTTCGTTCGATTTGATTCTTTTTGCCAACCGGAGTTCTTAAATTGAATTTTCTGGTTAGATCTCTTATTTGAGTTTTACCTGTGCATTAGTTGAGTACTTATTCTATGCTTGTTTGTTTGCGATAGAGTACCCAGAGTGCGCCGCTTGTTACTTCAAATCGCTAGGTTTCCCGGATCATCAGCAAGGCAAGTAACACTTTGATCATACCTCCTACTACCCAGTTTTATTGCATTAGATCAATCCTCACACCTTGCATGTTTTAGGATCTAATTAAATTGTGGGTTTGGGGAGTAGTTGAGGTAGAACCTATTACCTGTTTATTATCAAACCTTTGGGAGTTACTCTACATTTGCTTATTATTGCTATGCTATGCTAGTAGACGTGGATTGGGTGAGTGTATCCATGACAAATGTGAGCTTTGTTAATTAATGGTTTACTTCAGGTGGCAACCTAAACACACCTCTGGGTGGATTGAGGCACCTGGGTATTCCAGGATTGCCTGTTTTCTTTTGGACCGCCACCCAGGCTCAAAGGGATCATGAGATTATTCATGCTAGAAACTTCTGTGTGCAGCCACAAGCTATTATGGGCTCTAGCATAGTTGACTAAGTCGTGCGAACTCTTACAGTGGTAGACTAGTAGATGTAGGGGATGTAGGTGGTATGGTCTACCCATCGTAAGGTGCTAGTGCTTCTGAAAGACTATGTCTCGGTCATCCGTTTCTCAAACACCATGTAGTGCGAGAAATCCAACGGAGGAGATCGAGTCTTGTGGGGAAAAGTGCGCAAACCTCTGCAGAGTGTATAAACTAATCATGGTTAGCCGGGTCCCCGGTTATGGACATCTTGAGTATCTAGTACCTGGATTATCATGTGAATCTCAACATGTTACTCTAAAAATTAATTTTGCTAGGTTTGTTTAATGATGATGTTTAATTGGGATTGAGAATGCTGTCAACCATTCTCAATGTTTAACAACCACCATGATAGTTAAATAAATTTATTCGTTTGTAGTAGGGAAAAATTGGCTTTACACAAAACCGTAACCATAGAGCTTTCCACCAGCCAAATATGCATATAGAATAGTTGTTTCATTCCATTACTCTCTATGTGTTACATTGCCAGCATATTCCATGTGCTGACCCATTTTCGGGCTACAACGTTAATGTTGCAGACTTTTCAAACGATGATTAAGGAGTTTTAGGTCGTGGTTCTATACTCAGTGATGCCGTTGGAGCTGATGGACTCACTTATCTTCCAAGCCTTCCGCTGTTATCGTTATTAGATGGCCTTAAGCCATATTTATTGTAATAAGTTCTCTTTTGAGACACTCGATGTAATAAGTGTGTGATTGCTACTCTGCTATAAATCCTTCAAGTACTGTGTGGTGTCAGCATTACTGATCCAGGGATGACACCGAAGCACAGAGATTGGACCGTTTGAGGTCTGGTCGCTACAGTGTTGGAATGGTTTGGGTGGAATCATCACATGCACAACCTTTCATCCTCCCTCCTTGCCTTTTTTCATTTACCTAGAACTTGCCTGACCCATTTTCCTGTGACAACCAAAGTTGGCACTAGAGGTAGTACCGCCTGTAACCACGGTACTACTGCCCAGCGGTACTACCGCTAGTCACTACCAGTCCACTACCACTTAGGGGGTTCCCTTCTCTGCAACGTTCGGTTGCCTCTGATATATTTAGCGGCACTGGCACGGCAGTAGAATGGTAGTACCGCTCACACGGTACTACCGCACCTAGCACCGTTGCCAGTACCGCTTAGGGGTTCCCCTACAGTGCTACTTCCGGTTGCCCGTTTTCTTAAGCGGTGCTAGAGCGGCACTAGAGCGGTAGTACTGCTTGGCGCGGTACTGCCGCCCTTACTCGCTCTAGTACTTCTTCTCTGTTCTAGCCAGAACTTCTTAGTGGTCGTACCGCCCTCTATTTTCTCTGGCTTCTGTGCTAGGGCTGAGTAGTACCACCTAAGCGATAATACCACTCTGTTGAGTGGTAGTACTGCTTAGTTGCGGGCTGAGAGTAGAAAACAGTTGTTTTCTCCCCCCCCCCTATATAAAGGGGGTCTTCTTCTCCAAGAAGACCTACCTCTTTTCCCCCAAGCTCCATTGTTGCTCCAAAGCTCATTTTCGCCCGATCTCCTTCCCTAGCCAATCAAACTTGTTGATTTTCTAGGGATTGGTTGAGAAGGCCCCGATCTACACTTCCGCCAAGAGAAATTTGATTCCCCCCCCCCACTAATCCCTTGCGGATCTTGTTACCCTTGGGTGTTTGAGCACCCTAGATGGTTGAGGTCACCTCGGAGCCACATTCCATTGTGGTGAAGCTCCGTGGTATCATTGGGAGCCTCCAATCAAGTTGTGGAGATTGACCCAACCTTGTTTGTAAAGGTTCGGTCGCCGCCTTCAAGGGCACCACTAGTGGAATCACTGGATCTCGCATTGTGTGAGGGCGTGAGGAGAATACGGTGGCCCTAGTGGCTTCTTGTGGAGCATTGTGCCTCCACACCGCTCCAATGGAGACGTACTTTCCCAAAGGGAAGGAACTTCGGTAACACATCCTCGTCCCCACCGACTCCACTTGTGGTTATCTCTTCCCTTTACTTTGTGCAAGCTCTTATTGTGTTGTATCCTTTGATTGCACTTGTTGTTTGCATCATATAGTTTCGATCTTGCGGTGCTCAATCTCAATGACAGAAAGAGACATGACATGCACGTATCATTGCTATTGAGGGTAACAAGATGGGGTTTATTCATACGTGAGTTTATCTTGTCTACATCATGTCATCTTTCTTAATGCATTACTCCGTTTTTCCATGAACTTAATACACTAGATGCATGCTGGATAGCGGTCGATGTGTGGAGTAATAATAGTAGATGCATAATCGTTTCGGTCTACTAATCTTGGACGTGATGCCTATATACATGATCATTGCATTGGATATCATCATAATTATTTGCTTTTTTGTCAATTGCCCAACAGTAATTTGTTTACCAACCGTATGCTATTTTCTCGAGAGAAGCCTCTAGTGAAAACTATGCCCCTCGAGTCTATTTTCTATCATATATTAAACCCAAAAATACCTTGCTGCAATTTTCTTTTGTTTATTTTATTTTGTATTTTGTTTAGATCTATTTATCAAAACTTATACAGTTTAATCTATCTCAATACAGTTGAGGGATTGACAACCCCACTACGCGTTGGGTTGCAGGTATTTGTTGTTTGTGTGCAGGTGCTGTTTACATAGTGTTGTTTGGTTCTCCTACTGGATTGATAACCTTTATCTCATAACTGAGGGAAATACTTATCTCTATTGTACTACATCATCCCCTCCTCTTCGGGGAAATCCGCACCCAACTCACAAGTTGCACTCCCCGACCCCTTGGCGAACCCTGGACCACTCATTTTTTCCCTCGCCCGCTCTCCCCCTCTTTCCGCTTCCACCCGACGCCACCGTCGCAATGGCTCCGGCCACCATCACCCTCGTGCCCCGCTATTGTGTCCACAAGCTGCATCATGCTCCGTTGTGTTGGCTGCACCTCGGCATCAAGCTCATTGCCTCTGCATCGAGATCCTTGACATTGTCTTCCTCCTCGACCACCGCAGGTCGCTGATGCCCGTTCGTCGTCGTCGATCCCTCCTCGCGCCCGCTTAGCACATCTGCAGGATCCCGGTGAGCTCCTGCTCCTTCCCCTCTCTCTGCACCATCCCGCTCGTCCCCTAGCTCGACCCACCATGGATGTCGGAGCCCTCCATCGCCGCCGCATTTGCTGCCCCCGCTTCCGTCTGCTTCCTGGCCGGCCAAGCACGGCAACGTGCTCAGGCCCTTCCCTCACGACCGCCCGCGCTCTTAGTTCATCAAACGCGGCCCTCTTAGCTCGATTACGTGCATGCCCAACTCTGTCCACCTCTGCTCGCCGTTGTCGCTATCGTTCTAGCTTGTCCCCGGTTAACCCGCTGCCAGCAGTCGATGCGCGGCGCTGTCCATGTTCGATTTCGATCGGCCGCTCCCATTTTGGTCCATCGTAGCGCATTTCCAACAAGGTACGCCCATCGCCGCCTCTATTTTGGTCACCGGTGCATGCACCACTGTGTTTGAACTTCGTCCGAGTCCCTAACTCATGGGCTCGAGTGATTAGCCACCCTAATTAGCCATTAACTACTCACTGATCACTAGGCCCCGACACTGTAGTGTTTGGACAAGTTACTAACACTGACAGTAGTCCCCGCCCACTAATTAAGAATTAACTAAACAATTTAAACTAAGCTAAAACATATAGACACTGACTACTGGGTCCCATTGGACCCAGTTGACCAGTCAAACACTGACTGGGCTAGTCCGAGTCAATGGCATGTGGCCCCCCTTCACCTAGATGACTAGTCAACTGGTCAACATTTGACCTGCTGACTCAGTAGGTTGACCCCACTATCAGCCACTCGTGCACTATGTTGTGTACACTCTATGTGCGCATTTAGCATTTTGCTAATTAATTTCGAATTAATAATAATTTCAGAAGATCATTTAAACTTTGAAATAACATAAAAAAATAATTCATAGCTCGGATGAAAATAATTTATATACGAAAGTTGATTAGAAAGTTGTTCGGAAGTGGTGCTCCGGGGTTAAGGTCGATGCGGTGCTCGATGCCTCATAGAGGAGGTAGACCCGGAGGTGGCTCATCGGGGAAAACATCTTGGAATTCCTACAAAAGAGAAGACAACACTAAAGGTAAAGTGTGAAAGGTGTTAGCTTTTGGTGCCTCGTCCTTGCACAAAAGGACATAGTGTAGGACACTTGATGGGTTCTCACACACTTCTCTTATCTCACTTTTGGTGGCAAATAGAACTAAGTTCTTCTTTTCGCTCATCATGGAGGCACTCGATTTGGGCTTGTGGTGCTCACTCTCTTTTTGGTGGTTCGCTCTCTCACTATTCTCTCCACGATGGGTGGTTTGCTTGTAGGCGATCAAATGGCTTGGAGACATAGGGCGAAGTACGTACTCCTTTCCTTTCATCTTGAAGATGTAGTGGTTCGTTCCGCCGTTGTGGATGACACCTTTATCAAATTGCCATGGTCGTCCGAGAAGAAGGTGGCAAACGGTCATTGGAACGACATCATACTCCAAAGTGCCTTCGTAAGCTTCGATTTTGAAGGAGTGCTACCTCTTGAGCACTTGCGTTGGTTTTCCCTTGAAGAGGAAAGGGTGGTGCAGCAAAGTAGCGTAAGTATTTCCCTTAGTTTTTGAGAACCAAGGTATCAATCCAGTAGGAGGCTACGCGCGAGTCCCTCGCACCTACACAAAACAAATAAATCCTCACAACCAACTCGATAAGGGGTTGTCAATCCCTACACAGTCACTTACGAGAGTGAGATCTGATAAATATGATAAGATAATATTTTTGGTATTTTTATGATAAAGATGCAAAGTAAAATAAAAGACAATGAAAATAACTAAGTATTGGAAGATTAATATGATGAAGATAGACCCGGGGGCCATAGGTTTCACTAGTGGCTTCTCTCAAGAGCATAAGTATTTTACGGTGGGTGAACAAATTACTGTTGAGCAATTGACAAAATTGAGAATAGTTATGAGAATATCTAGGTATGATCATGTATATAGGCATCACGTCCTAGACAAAGTAGACCGACTCCTGCCTGCATCTACTACTATTACTCGACCGCTATCTAGCATGCATCTAGAGTATTAAGTTCATAAGAACAGAGTAAGGCCTTAAGCAAGATGACATGATGTAGAGGGATAAATTCATGCAATATGATAAAAACCCATCTTGTTATCCTCGATGGCAACAATACAATACGTGCCTTGCTGCCCCTACTGCCAATGGGAAAGGACACCGCAAGATTGAACCCAAAGCTAAGCACTTCTCCCATTGCACGAACGATCAATCTAGTAGGCCAAACCAAAATGATAATTCGAAGAGACTTGCAAATATAACCAATCATACATAAAAGAATTCATAGAAGATTCAAATTTTGTTCATAGATAAACTTGATCATAAAACCAAAATTCATCGGTCTCAACAAACACACCGCAAAAGAAGAATACATCGAATAGATCTCCATAAGAGAGGGGGAGAACTTTGTATTGAGATCCAAAAAGAGAGAAGAAGCCATCTAGCTAATAACTATGGACCCGAAGGTCTGAAGTAAACTAATCACACTTCATTGGAAGGGCTATGGTGTTGATGTAGAAGCCCTCCGTGATCGATGCCCCCTCCGGCGGAGCTCCGCAACAGGCCCCAAGATGGGATCTCATGGATACAGAAAGTTACGGCGGTGGAATTAGGGTTTTGCTCCCTATCTGATCGTTTGGGGGTACGTAGGTATATATAGGAGGAAGAAATACGTCGGTGGAGCAACAGGGGGCCCACGAGGGTGGAGGGCGCGCTTGGGGGGTAGGCGCGCCCCCCTACCTCGTGGCCTCCCTATTGGTTGCTTGACGTAGGGTCCAAGTCTCCTGGATCTTGTTCGTTCCAAAAATCACGTTCCCGAAGGTTTCATTCCGTTTGGACTCCGTTTGATATTCCTTTTCTTCGAAACCCTAAAATAGGCAAAAACAGCAATTCTGGGTTGGGCCTCCGGTTAGTAGGTTAGTCCCAAAAATAATATAAAAGTGAATAATATAGCCCAATAATGTCCAAAACAGAAGATAATATAGCATGGAGCAATCAAAAATTATAGATACGTTGGAGACGTATCAAGCATCCCCAAGCTTAATTCCTGCTCGTCCTCGAGTAGGTAAATGATAAAAACAGAATTTTTGATGTAGAATGCTACTTGGCATAATTTCAATGTAATTCTTCTTAATTGTGGTATGAATATTCAGATCCGAAAGATTCAAGACAAAAGTTTAATATTGACATAAAAACAATAATACTTCAAGCATACTAACTAAGCAATTATGTCTTCTCAAAATAACATGGCCAAAGAAAGTTATCCCTACAAAATCATATAGTCTAGCTGCGCTTTATCTTCACCACACAAAGTATTTAAATCATGCACAACCCCGATGACAAGCCAAGCAATTGTTTCATACTTTTGGTGTTCTCATACTTTTCAATCTTCACGCAATACATGAGCGTCAGCCATGGACATAGCACTATAGGTGGAATAGAGTGGTGGTTGTGGAGAAGACAAAAAGGGAGAAGATATTCTCACATCAACTAGGTGTATCAACGGGCTATGGAGATGCCCATCAATAGATATCAATGTGAGTGAGTAGGGATTGCCATGCAACGGATGCACTAGAGCTATGAGTATATGAAAGCTCAAGAAAAAGAAACTAAGTGGGTGTGCATCCAACTCGCTTGCTCACGAAGACCTAGGGCATTTTGAGGAGGCCCATCATTGGAATATACAAGCCAAGTTCTATAATGAAAAATTCCCACTAGTATATGAAAGTGATAACATAGGAGACTCTCTATCATGAAGATCATGGTGCTACTTTGAAGCACAAGTGTGGTAAAAGGATAGTAGCATTGTCCCTTCTCTCTTTTTCTCTCATCATTTTTTTATTTAGGCTTCTTTGGCATCTCTTTTTTTCATCCGGAGTCTCATCCCGACTTGTGGGGGAATCATAGTCTCCATCATCCTTTCCTCACTTGGGACCATGCTCTAAAAATGATGATCATCACACTTTTATTTACTTACAACTCAACAATTACAACTCGATACTTAGAACAAAATATGACTCTATGTGAATGCCTCCGGCGGTGTACCTGGATATGCAATGAATCAAAAGTGACATGTATGAAAGAATTATGAACGGTGGCTTTGCCACAAATACAATGTCAACTACGTGATCATGCAAAGCAATATGACAATAATGGAGCGTGTCATAGTAAACGGAATGGTGGAAATTTGCATGGCAATATATCTCGGAATGGCTATGGAAATGCCATGATAGGTAGGTATGGTGGCTGTTTTGAGGAAGTTATATGGTGGGTGTATGATACCAGCAAAAGGTGCGCGGTATTAGAGAGGCTAGCAATGGTGGAGGGGTGAGAGTGCGTATGATCCATGGACTCAACATTAGTCATAAAGAACTCATATACTTATTGCAAAAATCTACAAGTTATCAAAGCAAAGTATTACGCGCATGCTCCTAGGGGGATAGATTGGTAGGAAAAGACCATCGCTCGTCCCCGACCGCCACTCATAAGGAAGACAATCAATAAATAAATCATGCTCCGACTTCATCACATAACGGTTCACCATACGTGCATGCTACAAGAATCACAAACTTTAACACAAGTATTTCTCAAATTCACAGCTACTCAACTAGCATGACTCTAATATCACCATCTCCATATCTCAAAACAATTATCAAGTATCAAACTTCTCATAGTATTCAACACACTCATAATAGAATTTTATTATTAATCTTGTATACCTAGCATATTAGGATTATTTAAGCAAATTACCATGCTACTTAAGACTCTCAAAATAATCTAAGTGAAGCATGAGAGATCAATAGTTTATATAAAACAAGTCCACCACCGTGCTCTAAAAGATATAAGTGAAGCACATAGAGTATTCTAATAATTTCCGAATCATGTGTGTCTCTCTCAAAAGGTGTGTACAGCAAATATGATTGTGGTAAACTAAAAATTAAATACTCAAATCATACAAGACGCTCCAAGCAAAAAACATATCATGTGGTGAATAAAAATATAGCTCCAAGTAAAGTTACCGATGGAAGTAGACGAAAGAGGGGATGCCTTCCAGGGCATCCCCAAGCTTTGGCTCTTTGGTGTCCTTAGATTATCTTGGGGGTGCCATGGGCATCCCCAAGATTAGGCTCTTTCCACTCCCTGTTCCATAATCCATCAAATCCTTACCCAAAACTTGAAAACTTCACAACACAAAACTTAAAGTAGAAAATCTCGTGAGCTCCGTTAGCGAAAGAAAAAACAAAAGACCACTTCAAGGTACTGTAATGAACTCATTATTTATTTATATTGGTGTTAAACCTACTGTATTCCAACTTCTCTATGGTTTATAAACTATTTTACTAGCTATAGATTCATCAAAATAAGCAAACAACACACGAAAAACAAAATCTGTCAAAAACAGAACAGTCTGTAGTAATCTGTAGCTACCGCAAGATCTGGAATCCCAAAAATTCTAAAATAAATTTCTGGACGTGAGGAATTTATCTATTAATCATCTGCAAAAAGAATTAACTATATAGCGCTTTCCAAATAAAAATGGCAGCAGTTCTCATGAGCACTAAAGTTTCTGTTTTTTACAGCAAGATTAACAAGACTTTCCCTAAGTCTTCCCAACGGTTCTACTTGGCACAAACACTAATTAAACACAAAAAACACAATCAAAACAGAGGCTAGATAAATTATTTATTACTAAACAGGAGAAAAAATCAAGGAATAAAAATAAAATTGGGTTGCCTCCCAACAAGCGCTGTCGTTTAACGCCCCTAGCTAGGCATAAAAAGCAAGGATAGATCTACGTATTGCCATCTTTGGTAGGCAATCCATAAGTGCCTCTCATAATAGATTCATAAGGTAATTTAATTTTATTTCTAGGAAAGTGTTCCATGCCTTTCCTCAACGGAAATTGGAATCTAATATTTCCTTCCTTCATATCAATAATTGCACCAATCGTTCTAAGGAAAGGTCTACCAAAAATAATAGGACATGAAGGATTGCAATCTATGTCAAGAACAATAAAATCTACGGGCACATAATTCCTATTTGAAACAATAAGAACATCATTAATTCTTCCCATAGGTTTCTTAATAGTGTAATCCGCAAGTTGCAAGTTTAAAGAACAATCATCAAAATCGCGGAAACCTAATAAATCACACAAAGTCTTTGGAATCATGGAAACACTAGCACCCAAATCACACAAAGCATAGCATTCATGATCTTTAATTTTAATTTTAATAGTTGGTTCCCACTCATCATAAAGTTTTCTAGGGATATAAACTTCCAACTCAAGTTTTTGTTCATAAGATTGCATCAAAGCATCAACAATATGTTTGGTAAAAGCTTTATTTTGACTATAAGCATGAGGAGAATTTAGCACGGATTGCAACAAGGAAATACAATCTATCAAAGAGCAATTATCATAATTAAATTCCTTGAAATCCAAAATAGTGGGTTCATTAACATCTAGAGTTTTGATCTCTTCAATCCCACTTTTATCAAATTTAGCATCAAGATCTAAAATCTCTGAATTTTTGGAACGCCTTCTAGGTAAAGGTGGATCATAATCAGTCCCATCATTATCAAGATTCATATTGCAAAACAAAGATTTAATAGGGGACACATCAATAACTTTTAGATCTTCATCTTTATTTTCAAAGTTCTCCGGTTTAGCGGCCATCTTATTAACTAAGGTAGCCTGCTTATCCAATATTTCAGCTGTCAACTTCTCAAGACGAGCAATTTGGGATCTTAAACCATCAAATTCTTTAGACATATCATTCAGCTCTTTATTCATTTAACTCATAAAACTTTTTTGTTCCTTAAGCTCGTTTCTAAAGAAACTATTATGCTCAAATTGTAAAACCATAAAACTCCTGACATTGCTTTCGATCTCTTCAAACCTTTTAAGGTGAGGATTACCAAATATAGGTAAAGCCATCGTGACAAGCAAGCAATCCAACACACAAGCACGCGGGCAAGAAGAGGCAAATAGAGAAAGAGAGGGAGGATAGAGAGAGAGGGCGAATAAAACGGCAAGGGTGAAGTGGGGGAGAGGAAAACGAGAGGCAAATGGCAAATAATGTAATGCAGGAGATAAGGGTTTGTGATGGGTACTTGGTATGTTGACTTTTGCATAGACCTCCCCGGCAACGGCGCCAGAAATCCTTCTTGCTACCTCTTGAGCACTTGCGTTGGTTTTCCCTTGAAGAGGAAAGGGTGGTGCAGCAAAGTAGCGTAAGTATTTCCCTCAGTTTTTGAGAATCAAGGTATCAATCCAGTAGGAGGCTACGCGCGAGTCCATCGCACCTACACAAAACAAATAAATCCTCACAACCAACGCGATAAGGGGTTGTCAATCCCTACACGGTCACTTACGAGAGTGAGATCTGATAGATATGATAAGATAATATTTTTGGTATTTTTATGATAAAGATGCAAAGTAAAATAAAAGAAAATGAAAATAACTAAGTATTGGAAGATTAATATGATGAAGATAGACCCGGGGGCCATAGGTTTCACTAGTGGCTTCTCTCAAGAGCATAAGTATTTTACGGTGGGTGAACAAATTAGTGTTGAGCAATTGACAGAATTGAGCATAGTTATGAGAATATCTAGGTATGATCATGTATATAGGCATCACGTCCAAGACAAGTAGACCGACTCCTGCCTGCATCTACTACTATTACTCCACACATCGACCGCTATCCAGCATGCATCTAGAGTATTAAGTTCATAAGAACAGAGTAAAGTAACGCCTTAAGCGATGACATGATGTAGAGGGATAAATTCATGCAATATGGTAAAAAACCATCTTGTTATCCTCGGATGGCAACAATACAATACGTGCCTTGCTGCCCTACTGTCACTGGGAAAGGACACCGCAAGATGAACCAAAGCTAAGCACTTCTCCCATTGCAAGAAAGATCAATCTAGTAAGGCCAACAAACTGATAATTCGAAGAGACTTGCAAAGATAACCAATCATACATAAAATTAAAATAATTCAGAGAAGATTCAAATATTGTTCATAGATAAACTTGATCATAAACCCACAATTCATCGGTCTCAACAAACACACCGCAAAAGAAGATTACATTGAATAGATCTCCACAAGAGAGGGGGAGAACTTTGTATTAAGATCCAAAAAACAGAGAAGAAGACATCTAGCTAATAACTATGGACCCAAAGGTCTGAAGTAAACAACTCACACTTCATCAGAAGGGCTATGGTGTTGATGTAGAAGCCCTCCGTGATTGATGCCCCCTCCGGCGGAGCTCCGGAACAGGCCCCAAGATGGGATCTCATGGATCCAGAAAGTTACGGCGGTGGAATTAGGGTTTTGGCTCCGTATCTGATCGTTTGGGGGTATGTAGGTATATATAGGAGGAAGGAATACGTCGGTGGAGCAATAGGGGGCCCACGAGGATGGAGGGTGCGCCTGGGGGGTAGGCGCGCGCCCCTACCTCGTGGCCTCCCTGTTGGTTGCTTGACGTAGGGTCCAAGTCTCCTGGATCTTGTTCGTTCCAAAAATCACGTTCCCGAAGGTTTCATTCCGTTTGGACTCCGTTTGATATTCCTTTTCTTCGAAACCCTAGAATAGGCAAAAAAACAGCAATTCTGGGTTGGGCCTTCGGTTAGTAGGTTAGTCCCAAAAATAATATAAAAGTGAACAATAAAGCCCAACAATGTCCAAAACAGAAGATAATATAGCATGGAGCAATCAAAAATTATAGATACGTTGGAGACGTATCAAGGAGACTTGCACTCTATGCTCGACTTGGATGGTGCCAAAGTCGCTTAGCCATTGAACTTTGTAGGGATGTGGATGCTTCATCTTGGGCAATTGTAGCTTGGAGCAAAGTTCTTCACTTGCTAAGTTATGGCAACTTCCTCCATCGATGATGACCTTGACGGACCTTCCATTGATGTCGGCTGAGGGAGTCCTGGACTAAGGGGTCCTTGGGCGTCCGGCCTGTTAGCCATGGGCCGGACTGATGGGCTGTGAAGATACGAAGACCGAAGACTGCACCTGTGTCCAGATGGGGCTCTCCTTGGCGTGGAAGGCAAGCTTGGTGATCAATTATGTAGATTCCTTTCTTTGTAACCGACCTTGTGTAACCCTAGATCCTCCCAGTGTCTATATAAACCGGAGTTAGTCCGGAGGAGACACATTACCATAGCCCTACAAGCTAGACCTCTAGGGTTTAGCCATTATGATCTCATGGTAGATCAACTCTTGTAATACGCATATTCATCAAGATCAATCAAGCAGGACGTAGGGTATTACCTCCATAGAGAGGGCCCGAACCTGGGTAAAACATTGTGTCCCCCATCTCCTGTTACCATTGACCTTAGACGCATAGTTCGGGTCCCCCTACCCAAGATCCTCCGGTTTTGACACCGACATTGGTGCTTTCATTGAGAGTTCCACTGTGCTGTTATCAAGAGGTTCGATGGCTCCTTCAACCATCTACAACGATGCTGCCCAAGGGGGAGTCTTCCTCCCCGGACAGATCTTCGTGTTCGGCGGCTTCGCTCTGCGGGCCAACTCGCATGGCCATCCGGAGCAGATCGAAAGCTACGCCCCTAGCCATCAGGTCAGATTTGGGAGCTTGAACTACGTTGCAGACATCCGTGAGGACTCGATCTTCTTCGGATTCGAGACCGCGGCTACCGCTCCTGGCCACCCCGAGGGACATGACCTAAATCTGTCATCGGACTACATCCAGGAGACAGCTCCCATAACCGCTCTGGCCTTAGATCCGGAGCAGACTGTGCCATCCAAGGACGAGAAGCTCAACCCCGCCACGGAGCCAACAGATTCCCGGTGTTGGAGCCGCACATAGACTTGATCTCACATGATACCTGTGCCACCAGAACTCCGGACTCATCTTCGGCCGTAAGTTCCAAACCATGTGAGCCCGCGGACACCGAACTTGATCGTTTATCGATCTTCAAATTCAGCGCCGTAGACATCTTCCAACACTCGCCTTTGGGCGACATGCTAAACTCATTGAAAAACCTATCCTTAGCGGGGGACTCACAGTCGAACTATGTTCGGTTCGAACTAGGGGCTGATGATGGAGAATCTTGCTTCCCACCCGCCACCCACTCCATAGCCACTGTTGAGGACTTAACCGACATGCTCAATTATGGCTTCGAAGACTTCGACGGTATAGACCACGATGCCGAAAAAGAGCAGGGCCGAAACCCGCCACTCACCGGACGCGGGATGGTCACTTCTTCATACGACATATACATGGCGGATACACCTAAAGAAACTAACAACGATGACAAAGAAGATCCAGTTGAGGATAAACCTCCTAAGACACATCCCAGACGCCGGCGTCAGCAGTGCTGCTCTAAGTCACATCGTGCAAAAGACAGTAATACCGGCACCGGAGAAAACAACACCCTGGACGATGCTGAAGACAATGAAGCCCCTGTTGGGGCAACATCCGAACAGGATGAACTGGAAGACGGGCATGATAGCCCGCATGAACAGGCCATACACGAAGACTCGGAGGACAGTAAGTATCTTCTGCTCTCCGAGGATGAGGAGAGCCTCGGTGATGAGGATTTCATCGTGCCTGAGGAACCTCTTGAGCAGGAGCGCTTTAAACGCCGGCTATTAGCCACGGCAAGGAGCCTGAAAAAGAAACAGCAATAGCTCCAAGCTGACCAAGACCTGCTCAACGATAGATGGATAGACATCCTAGTGGCTGAAGAATACGACCCCAAGCACACAACCAAGGGTTACCTGAAGCACAGATTGCTACCTCAGTTCGATGAGGAGGCACCGGCACTTGTACCACACGGTCGGGACAATGCGGCTAACCGACCACTATGCAGTCGGGATAAAGCGGCGGCTAAGCCGAACAGCAGCCCGCCTCACCCCAAAGAAAAAAACAGAGACAAAACAGCTCGGGGTCATACATATGACCCTCGGCAGAACCTAGACAGTAGAGCACGACATAACAGGTAGATCTATGAATCACGAGGACGTGCCTCGACACGCGATGTCGGCTACCTATTCGGACGGGACAAGTCTAGTTATGCCCGGGCCAAAAACTGCAGACAGACTCCATCTAAGCTACGTCGCGACGTGGCCCAATATAGAGGCGCCGCACACCCACTCTACTTCACTGACGAAGTAATGAAGCATGAATTCCCAGAGGGGTTTAGATCCGTGAATATCGAATCGTATGATGGAACAACCGATCCCGCGGTATGGATCGAGGATTTTCTTCTCCATATTCACATGGCTCGCGGAGACGACCTTTGATGACCCACAAGTATAGGGGATCTATCGTAGTCCTTTCGATAAGTAAGAGTGTCGAACCCAACGAGCAGCAGAAGGAAATGATAAACGGTTTCCAGCAAGGTATTCTCTGCAAGTACTGAAATAAGTGGTAACAGATAGTTTTGTGATAGGATAATTTGTAATGAGCAACAAGTAACAAAAGTAAATAAAGTGTAGCAAGGTGGCCCATTCTTTTTTGTAGCAAAGGACAAGCCTGGACAAACTCTTATATAGAGAAAAGCGCTCCCGAGGACACATGGGAATATCATCAAGCTGGTTTTGATCACGCTCATATGATTCGCGTTCGGTACTTTGATAATTTGGTATGTGGGTGGACCGGTGCTTGGGTACTGTCCTTACTTGGACAAGCATCCCACTTATTATTAACCTCTATTGCAAGCATCCATAACTACAACAAAAGTATTAAGGTAAACCTAACCATAGCATGAAACATATGGATCCCAAATCAGCCCCTTACGAAGCAACGCATAAACTAGGGTTTAAGCTTCTGTCACTCTAGCAACCCATCATCTACTTATTACTTCACAATGCCTTCCTCTAGGCCCAAATAATGGTGAAGTGCCATGTAGTCGATGTTCACATAACACCACTAGAGGAGAGACAACATACATCTCATCAAATATCGAACGAATACCAAATTCACATGACTACTAATAGCAAGACTTCTCCCATGTCCTCAGGAACAAACGTAACTACTCACAAAGCATAAACATGTTCATAATTAGAGGGGTATTAATATGCATATAGGATCTGAACATATGATCTTCCACCAAATAAACCAACTAGCATCAACTACAAGGAGTAATTAACACTACTAGCAACCTACTAGCACCAATCCCGAACTTGGAGACAAGAATTGGATACAAGAGATGAACTAGGGTTTTGAGAGGAGATGGTGCTGACGAAGATGTTGATGGATATTGCCCTCTCCCGATGAGAGGAGCATTGGTGATGATGATGGCGATGATTTCCCCCTCCGGGAGGGAAGTTTCCCCGGCAGAACAGCTCTGCCAGAGCCCTAGATTGGTTCCGCCAATGTTCCGCCTCGTGGTGGCGGAGTTTCGTCCGAGAAGATGGCTTGTTATTTTTTTCCCATCGAAAGACTTCATATAGCAAAAGATGGCCACCGAAGGGCCACCAGGGGGCCCACGAGGTAGGGGGGCACGCCCAGGGGGGTAGGGGGCGCCCCCCACCCTCGTGGGCAGGGTGTGGCCCCCTAGTGAATTTCTTTCGCTGAGTATTTTTTTTATATATTCTGAAAACGTCTTCCGTGAAGTTTCAGGACTTTTGGAGCTATGCAGAATAGGTCTCTAATATTTTGCTCCTTTTCCAGCCCAGAATCCCAGCTGCCGGCATTCTCCCTCTTTATGTAAACCTTGTAAAATAAGAGAGAATAGGCATAAGTTTTGTGAAATAATGTGTAATAACAGCCCATAATGCAATAAATATCAATATAAAAGCATGATGCAAAATGGACGTATCAACTCCCCCAAGCTTAGACCTCACTTGTCCTCAAGCGAAAGCAGAAATCGAAAAATATGTCCACATGTTTAGAGATAGAGGTGTCGATAAAAATAAAATACGGACATGAGGGCATCATGATCATTCTTAGAACAGCAACTTATATAACTCTTCTCTTATGATTTCTTGTGCTAGAGTAATAATTGAATCACAATTTCAAGTATGAATCATAAACTTCATTGAAAAGTAACAAACTATAACCTCAGTCATTGGAGCAATTGCAATTTATCATAACATAGGAAAGAGTCAATAAATAAGAGCTTTTCAGCAAGTCCACATACTCAACTATCATATAGTCTTTCACAATTGTTGACACTCACGCAATACTTATGGGTATGGAGTTTTAATCGGACACAGAGAAAGATAGGGGCTTATAGTTTGCCTCCCAACGTTTTACCTCAAGGGTAATGTCAACAATAATAGTTCATAAAAACTCACATCCAATTAGCCATATATACCAGGATCTTTCCAACATACTGTGCTCGCCAAAGGTTAAAATGTAAAAATGAAGGGTGAATATCACCATGTGTCTTATGCAAGGTGGGAGATAAAAGTAAAAGATAGGCCCTTCGCAGAGGGTACCAGAGGTTGTCATGCGCTTTTATGGTTGGATGCACAAAATCTTAATGCGAAAGAACGTCACTTTATATTGCCACTTGTGATATGGACCTTTATTATGCAGTCTGTCGCTTTTATTTCTTCCATATCACATGATCGTATAAAGCTTATTTTCTCCCACATTAATAAGTCATACATATTTAGAGAGCAATTTTTATTGCTTGCACCGACGACAACTTACTTAGAGGATCTTACTCAATCCATAGGTAAGTATAGTGGACTCTCATGGCAAGACTGGTTTTAAGAGTATTTGGAAGCACAAGTAGTATCTCTACTTGGTGCTATGAATTTGGCTAGCATGAGGGAGAAAGGAAAGCTCAACCATGTTGGATGATCCATGACAATATAATTTATCTCAGATGTAAGAAAACATAACCCATTACATTGTCTTCCTTGTCCAACGTCAACTCTTTAGCATGTCATATTTTAATGAGTGCTCACAATCATAAAAGATGTCCAAGATATTATATTTATATGTGAAGACCTCTCTTTCTTTATTACTTCCTATTAATTGCAACGATGACCAAAACTATGTTTGTCAACCCTCAACAACTTTTATTCATCATACTTTTTCCTATGTGAGCTCATTACTCTCCATAAGACTCACATGATCTCTTTGTTTCTTTTTATTCCTTTCTCTTTTCTTTTATTCCCTTAGGATCATGGCAAAATAATCAAGCCCTTGACTCAACACTAATCTTTATTATATAGCTCACGGACTTGATTACATAGAGGAATTATAAAGCAAAACTCAAAACTAGATCATGCCATAAACTTTATTCTACTAGATCAAGATAATACCAAAAGGATCGAACTAAGGAAAACGATAAAGATAAAAGTGATGGTGATACGATACCGAGGCACTCCCCCAAGCTTGGCAGTTGCCAAGGGGAGTGCCCATACCAAATACTCAATTCTTCTTCGTTGGTGGAGACGGTGGTGATTTTGTTGATGGCGTAGGCTTGTCGTCCTTCTTCCAAGGCATAGGCTCACCATCATAGAAGGATGACCGAGTCTCCTAAAACCTCAAATCTGCAGCCAAACTCATCCTCTTGAATCTATATTCATACTCACAGTTTTGATTTTGCAGGTCATACATCTGGGCTTGGAGGTGCTCGTTTTTCTCATGAAGCTTGAAGATGGCCTCCCCAATGTCCTTGACATCCAGCTTGTGGTTGTTGGTGAACTCCGTGATCATAATGTGATCGGAATCGAGTCCATGCTCCACCATCTCCTGACACTTGAAAACTTCTTGCTCCAATGCTTCGAGCCTTGCCTCCGTGCTTCCGGTCTTCCTTGGTCCCTCAGCATTGCGGATGTGCAACAACCCCTCACGCATCTCAATGGTTTGAGGGTGTTGCATCACTTCTGCGAGGTAGGGGTCGATGACCTTCTCGAAGAACTGGTCCTTGGGGCACTTGAAGACGACATGATAACCTGGATCTGTCAGAAAAAACTGCTCGAAACAAAAACAGGGGATTTTTGCGTGATACGGGAGTCGAAACCCCCGGGAGATTATATAATGAATTTTTATCGACCAAAATACGTGTCGTGTAAGAAAACGGAGTCCGGAAAGCGCATGAGGTGCCCATGAGGTAGGGGGCGTGCCCTCTACCCTCGTGGAGCCCTCGTGTCCATCCCGGACTGCTTCTTATTTTTCTATTTTTCTAAATATTCCAAAACAGAGAAATATTGCCTTAAAAACTGTTTTGGAGTCGGTTTACTTACCGTACCACATACCTATTCCTTTTTGGAGTCTGAAACGTTTTGGAAAGTGTCCCTTATGTATTCCTCCGGGGTTACGGTTTCAATAACATTGGTTTCAACATTTATGGGATTACCTGAGATATAATGTTTGATTCTTTGACCGTTCACCACCTTCGATTTGTGCCTTCGAAGTTGTTAATTTTTATGGCACCGGAACGATAGCTAGACCTCCTCGATAACATAAGGACCTTCCCATTTAGAGAGAAGTTTTCCTACAAAAAATCTTAAACGATAGTTGTATACCAATACATAATCACCTACATTAAACTCACGCTTTTGTATCCTTTTATCATGCCATCTTTTAACTTTTTCCTTAAACAACTTGGCATTTTCGTAGGCTTGGGTTCTCCATTCATCGAGTGAGCTAATATCAAATAACCTCTTCTCACCGGCAAGTTTAAAATCATAATTGAGCTCTTTAATAGCCCAATATGCCTTGTGTTCTAGTTTGAGAGGTAAGTGACATGCTTTTCCATAAACCGTTTTATGCGGAGACATGCCCATAGGATTTTTATATGCAGTTCTATAGGCCCATAATGCATCATCAAGTTTCTTGGACCAATTCTTTCTAGATCTATTAACAGTCTTTTGCAAAATTAATTTGAGCTCTCTATTACTCAATTCTACTTGACCACTAGACTGTGGGTGATGAGGAGATGCAATTCTATGATTAACATCATATTTAGCAAGCATTTTACGGAAAGCACCATGAATAAAATGTGAACCACCATCAGTCATAAAATATCTAGGACTCCAAATCTTGGAAAAATAACTTCTTTAAGCATTTTAATAGAAGTGTTATGATCAGCACTACTAGTTGGAATAGCTTCTACCCACTTAGCAACGTAATCAACAGCAACTAAAATATGTGTATATCCATTAGAGGAAGGAAAGGGTCCCATATAGTCAAAGCCCCAAACATCAAATGGTTCAATAATGAGTGATAGTTCATAGGCATTTCTTGATGTCTACTAATATTACCAATTCTTTGACATTCATCACAAGATAAGACAAACTTACGGGCATCTTTGAAGAGAGTAGGCCAATAAAAACCAGATTGCAATACCTTATGTGCAGTTCTATCTCCAGCATGGTGTCCTCCATAAGCTTCGGAGTGACACTTGCGTAGGATCTGTTCCTGTTCATTCTCAGGTACACAACGTCTAATAACACCATCTACTCCTTCTTTATAAAGATGTGGGTCATCCCAAAAGTAATGCCTCAAATCATAGAAGAACTTTTTCTTTTGCTGGTATGTGAAACTAGGTGGTATAAACTTAGCAACAATGTAATTAGCATAATCAACATACCATGGAGCAGTAGGAGAAGCATTTATGACATTTAATTGCTCATCAGGAAAGCTATCATCAATAGGAAGTGGGTCATCAAGTACATTTTCTAACCTAGACAAGTTGTCTGCAACGGGGTTCTCAGCTCCCTTTCTATCAACAATATGTAAGTCAAATTCTTGTAGCAAGAGAACCCATCTAATAAGTCTAGGTTTAGCATCTTTCTTTTCCATAAGATATTTAATAGCAGCATGATCAGTGTGAATAGTTACTTCAGAATCAACAATATAAGGTCTAAATTTATCACAAGCAAATACAACTGCTAAGTATTCTTTTTTAGTAGTAGCATAATTTCTTTGAGAATTGTCTAGGGTTTTACTAGAATATTGAATAACATTTAATTTCTTATCAACTCTTTGCCCGAGAATAGCACCTACAGCATAATCACTAGCATCACACATAATTTCAAAATATAAATTCCAATCAGGTGGCTGAACAATAGGTGCAGAGATCAATGCTTTCATAAGTATTTCAAATGCTTCTACACAATCATCATCAAAAAAATGGTATGTCTTTTTGTAATAAATTAGTCAGAGGCCGAGAAATTTTTGAGAAGTCCTTAATGAACCTCCTATAAAATCCAGCGTGACCAAGGAAACTTCTTATACCTTTGATGTCCTTGGGGCATGGCATCTTTTCTATAGCATCAACCTTGGCTTTATCAATCTCAATACCTCTTTCAAAAACTTTGTGCCCCAAGACAATACCTTCATTAACCATAAAGTGGCACTTTTCCCAATTCAAGACAAGATTAGTTTCTTCACATCTCTGCAAAACTCGATCAAGGTTGCTCAAGAAATCATCAAAAGAAGATCCATAGACAGAGAAATGGTCCATGAAAACCTCACAAATCTTTTCACAAAAGTCAGAGAATATAGCCATCATGCATCTTTGAAAGGTAGCAGGTGCATTACATAGACCAAAAGGCATACATTTATAAGCAAAAGTACCAAAAGGGCAAGTAAAAGTAGTCTTTGATTGATCTTTGGCTGACACAGGTATTTGAGAGAAACCGAAATAACCATCTAGAAAGCAAAAATGTGTATGTTTGGATAATCTTTCTAGCATTTGATCGATAAAAGGTAATGGGTAATGATCCTTTTTAGTAGCCTTATTTAATTTGCGGAAATCAATTACCATCCTATAACCTGTAATAATTCTTTGAGGAATCAATTCATCTTTATCATTAGGAACGACAGTAATACCTCCCTTCTTAGGGACACAATGGACAGGACTTACCCACTGGCTATCAGCAACGGGATAGATTATACCTGCCTCAAGGAGCTTTAGTATTTCATTTCTTACCACTTCTTTCATTTTAGGATTCAGCCGTCGTTGATGATCACGGACTGGTTTAGCATCTTCTTCCAAATTAATTTTATGTTGACATAGAGTGGGACTAATGCCCTTAAGATCAGCATGGTGCTTCTTCAGAGTTTTCAATAATCTCTCCTCCTCATGCTCTGAAAGGTTAGCACTAATAATAACAGGATATATCTTTTTCTCATCAAGATAAGCATATTTAAGAGTATCAGGTAACGGTTTAAGCTCAAGCACGGGATCACCCTTGGGTGGAGGAGGATCCCCTGGGATTTCAATAGGCAAATTGTTTTTCAGAATAGGTTCTTGTTAAAAGAATACTTCATCTATTTCCCTTCTTTCATTCATAAACATATCATTTTCATGGTCTAGCAAATATTGTTCTAAAGGATCACTAGGAGGCACGGCAATAGAAGCAAGACCAATAATTTCATCCTTACTAGGTAATTCTTCTTCACGGTGTTGTCTACTAAATTTAGAGAAATTAAATTCATGAGTCATATCATCTAAACCGATAGTAACAACATCCCTTTTGCAATCTATGGTAGCATTAACAGTGTTTAAGAAGGGTCTACCAAATATAATGGGACAAAAGCTATCTTGTGGGGAACCAAGAACAAGAAAATCAGCAGGATATTTAGTTTTCCCACACAAGACTTCAACATCTCTAACAATTCCCATTGGTGAAATAGTATCTCTATTGGCAAGTTTAATTGTGACATCAATATCTTCTATCTCAGCAGGTGCAATATCATGCGTAATTTCTTTGTATAAGGAATAAGGTATTGCGCTAGCACTAGCACCCATATCACATAAGCCATGATAACAATGATCTCCTATTTTAACAGAAATAACAGGCATGCCTATCACTGGTCTGTTTTTATCTTTAGCACAAGGTTTAGCAATTCTAGCAGTCTCATCAAGGAAATGAATAACATGCCCATCAATATTATCAGACAAGAGATCTTTAACAATAGCAATATCAGGTTCAACTTTAATTTGCTCATGAGGTGTATAAGTTTTAATTTTGCTTTTGCGAACCAAAGTTGAAGCTTTAGCATGATCCTTTATCCTAACAGGAAAAGGTGATTTCTCAACACAAGAAGTAGGAACAATAGGATCATTATAAGTGACAATCTTTTCTTCAACTTTAATAGGTGCAGCTACTTTTACTTCTATGGGAGGATGATATTTAAACCACTTCTCCTTGGGTAGATCAACATAAGTAGCAAAAGATTCACAGAAAGAAGCTACTGTCTCAGAGTCAGGTCCATATTTAGTGCTAAATTTACGGAAAACATCAGTATCCATAAAAGATTTAACACAATCAAACCTAGGTGTCATACCTGACTCCTTACCTTTGTCAAGGTCCCAATCTTCAGAGTTGCATTTAATTCTTTCCAATAAATCCCATTTGAATTCAATAGTCTTCATCATAAAAGAGCCAGTACAAGAAGTATCAAGCATGGTGCGATTGTTATCAGAAAGCTGAGCATAAAAATTTTGAATAATCATTTTTCTTGAGAGCTCATGATTGGGGCATGAATATAACATTGATTTAAGCCTCCCCCAAGCTTGAGCGATGCTTTCTCCTTCGCAAGGCCAAAAATTATATATATAATTGCGATCACGATGAACAAGATGCATAGGATAAAACTTCTGATGAAATTCCAATTTCAATCATTTGTAGTTCCATGACCCCATATCATCACATAGCCTATACCATGTCGATGCATCTCCCTTCAAAGATAAAGGGAAGACCTTCTTCTTAACAACATCTCCAGGTACACCTGCAAGCTTAAATAATCTACAAACTTCATCCACATATATTAGATGCTCATCAGGATGTTTTGTTCCATCTCCTAAAAAGGGATTAGCTAGCAGTTTTTCTATCATACCCGAAGGAATTTCAATGCAGACATTTTTATTTTCAGTAGGTTCAGTAGGTTGAGGAGCAACTCTTTGCTCTACTGGCCGGGGTGAAGATACCCCGAACAAGCCCCTCAGAGGATTACTTTCCATAGTAACAAGTGACAGTAAATTTCAGCACACTATATAAATTTTTCCTTACCAAATTCCACGTACCAAAGGCGCTTCACTCCCAGGCAACGGCGCCAGAAAAGAGTCTTGATGACCCACAAGTATAGGGGATATATCGTAGTCCTTTCGATAAGTAAGAGTGTCGAGCCCAACGAGGAGCAGAAGGAAATGATAAGCGGTTTTCAGCAAGGTACTCTCTGCAAGCACTGAAATTATAGGTAACAGATAGTTTTGTGATAAGATAGTTGGTAACGAGCAACACGTAACAAAAGTAAATAAAGTGCAGCAAGGTGGCCCAATCCTTTTTGTAGAAAAGGACAAGCCTGGACAAACTCTTATATAGAGGAAAGTGCTCCCAAGGACACATGGGAATATCGTCAAGCTAGTTTTCATCACGCTCATATGATTCGCGTTCGGTACTTTGATAATTTCGTATGTGGGTGGACCGGTGATTGGGTACTGTCCTTACTTGGACAAGCATCCCACTTATGATTAACCTCTATTGCAAGCATCCGCAACTACAACAAAAGTATTAAGGTAAACCTAACCATAGCATGAAACATATGGATCCAAATCAGCCCCTTATGAAGCAACGCATAAACTAGGGTTTAAGCTTCTGTCACTCTAGCAACCCATCATCTACTTATTACTTCACAATGCCTTCCTCTAGGCCCAAATAATGGTGAAGTGTCATGTAGTCGACGTTCACATAACACCACTAGAGGAGAGACAACATACATCTCATCAAAATATCAAACGAATACCAAATTCACATGACTACTAATAGCAAGACTTCTCCCATGTCCTCAGGAACAAACATAACTACTCACAAAGCATAAACATGTTCATAATTAGAGGGGTGTTAATATGCATATAGGATCTGAACATATGATCTTCCACCAAATAAACCAACTAGCATCAACTACAAGGAATAATTAACACTACTAGCAACCTACTAGCACCAATCCCGGACTTGGAGACAAGAATTGGATACAAGAGATGAACTAGGGTTTTGAGAGGAGATGGTGCTGATGAAGATGTTGATGGAGATTGCCCTCTCCCGATGAGAGGAGCGTTGGTGATGATGATGGCGATGATTTCCCCCTCCGGGAGGGAAGTTTCCTCGGCAGAACAGCTCTGCTAGAGCCCTAGATTGGTTCCGCCAAGGTTCCGCCTCGTGGCGGCGGAGTTTCGTCCGAGAAGATGGCTTGTTATTTTTTTCCCATCGAAAGACTTCATATAGCAGAAGATGGCCACCGAAGGGCCACCAGGGGGCCCACGAGGTAGGGGGGGCACGCCCAGGGGGGTAGGGCGCGCCCCCCACCCTCGTGGGCAGGGTGTGGCCCCCTGGTGAATTTCTTTCGCTGAGTATTTTTTTTATATATTCTGAAAACGTCTTCCGTGAAGTTTCAGGACTTTTGGAGCTATGCAGAATAGGTCTCTAATATTTTGCTCCTTTTCCAGCCCAGAATCCCAGCTGCCGGCATTCTCCCTCTTTATGTAAACCTTGTAAAATAAGAGAGAATAGGCATAAGTTTTGTGACATAATGTGTAATAACAGCCCATAATGCAATAAATATCAATATAAAAGCATGATGCAAAATGGACGTATCAACCTTCATGCCATCAAATACCTCCCACTAAAACTCAGAGGACCAGAAAGGTGCTAGTTAAACAGTCTGCCTGAAAACTCTATCGGTAGCTGGGAGGATCTGGAAGACGCTTTCCGCGACAACTTCCAAGGTACATATGTCCAGCCACCAGACGCCGATGACTTAAGTCGCATCATCCAACAGCCCGGAGAGTCAGCCAGAAAGCTCTGGACTAGGTTCTTAGTTAAAAAGAACCAAATCGTAGACTGTCTAGACGCGGAAGCCCTAGCGGCCTTTAAACACAGTGTCCGGGACGAGTGGCTCACCCGCCACCTCTGTCAGGAAAAACCAAAATCCATGTCAGCCCTTACCGCTCTGATGACCCAATTTTGCATGGGAGAAGAGAGCTGGCTCGCTCGTAGAAGCAACAGTGTCAGCGACCAGGGCACTTCCGAAGTTCGAGACGGCAACGGGAAACCACCACACAATAAGCACAAACGTGGCAATAGTAATGAGGGAGCGCACGACACAGTGGTCAATGCCGGCCATTCAAGGCAAACAGAGACGGACTATCCAATTTGGATAAGATATTGGATAGGCCCTGCCAGATTCATGGCCACCCCAATAAACCAGCTAACCACACCAACAGGAGATGTTGGGTCTTCAAACAGGCCGGCAAGTTAAATGCCGAATACAAGGGGAAGAAGCCACCCGGCGACGGCGACGACGACGAAACTCGCCAACCAAACACCGGGGATCAGAAGCAGCTTCCCCTCGAAGTAAAGACAGTGAACATGGTACATATGGCACCGTCCCCTACAGGGGAACGCATGGAGCGCTCTCTTCATGCAGAGGATCACACTATGGCTATCTCAGTCGAACTACACAGCGGGGGCATTACACCGCATACCTCGTCGGCCATTAAGCCACCGGTCTCCATTCAACTTGACCGTTCAAATCCCATACAGGACCAGCAGTTCGGCTTCCGCTGTCCGTCGCATATACTTGGAAAATCTGTACCGCGCATACATAACTACGCACTTAAAATACCCTGGCACCGGCGGAAGCACAATACGAACGGACCTGAAAGTACTCCCATAACCTTCCTTTTTTAACTATTATTTCTTCTTCCTTTTTCTTTTTTCCCTCCATAGGTGGCTTAATGGCTGGCCTCAGACTCTATCGGAGTTCGGGTTCGTACACTCACCCAAGGGCTATTTCCGTCAAGGAGTCCCTTCACCGAGAACAGGCGGCGCAGACATGCGACAGGAGGTCCAAAATAACTTTTTGTAGACCGCACTCTCTATTTCGAGCATGTAAAGTGCCTTTTTCCTCCGCCTTCGACCCCTGGCATATCAAATAGCCGGGGTTGCGGCTTTGTTATCTATATACACGATTGGCACATCACTTAGATCCCAGTAAAAATAATCCATTCTTTTCTAAAGAACCGAGTTTTTCCCCTGCGGTTGTTTCAAACATACACCTCGGCATAACTTGCCAGGGGCTCGGTACGGGAACAAACGAGTTGCCGACAAGTCCGAACAGCTCTATAGCGTACTTCGGCATCACGAGTTTGGCCTTATATGCATCAGCTTTGAATTATGTCCTGGGTCAATAGTTGGGTTGCCCGGCTCATATGCTTGCTATCCTATGTTCCGCTCTATCGGCTAGGGTAGTCAAGGGAGAACTACTGCGATTGTGCTTCCGGTTCACCTGGTTAAGCACCTCAGTAGAGAAAGCCGAAAACTGACTGTCATGATGCGGCGAGAGCTGGTCAACCACTTGATGACATATCGGAATCTTTCACGATTCCCTCCGTGCCACACGAAGGACCTATTTCTCGTCAAATATGTAAACGCATCATATGAATAAGCCGCATACATACCAGGGGCTATATCGTAGACCCACCATAAAACTCTTATGGCTAAGTGAAAGTGTTAACGCCCTATAGTCTGGTTGTCTGGTTCGCCGCATTGACACCTCCTTCACGGACCAAGACGTTGGGTCAAGAGTGATCAGATGCTTTTTTGAACACCCCCGTACTTCCTCCGAGGGGGCTGAAGCCGACGACTAGAAAAATTTCAGATCATATACAAACGGCCGCACAGGAGGAACAAAAGCCTTTAGGCAAAATCAAAATATAGACTGATTATAACAATTGTCTTTTACAATTCGTAAACAGTTCACTCGAATATTATGCCTTTCGAACATTGACCCTCTATCAAGCGGGCAGCCTCTAAGACGTCCTCAAAGTAATGCTCTGGTGCGTGATGGTCCTTGCCCTCGGGTGGACCCTGCGCTGCAACATCGACGGCCTTCATCTTCCCTCGGTATGTCTTGACTCGGGCAAAGGCCATCCGTGCACCTTCAATGCACGCCGACCGCTTCACGGCGTCGATACGTGGCACCGCATCAACAAGCCGCCGCACCAAGCTGAAATAGCTATTCAGAATCGGCTCTGTTGGCCACAGCTAAAGTATGACGTTCTTGATAACCCACAAGTATAGGGGATCGCAACAGTTTTCGAGAGTAGAGTATTCAACCCAAATTTATTGATTCGACACAAGGGGAGCCAAAGAATATTCTCAAGTATTAGCAGTTGAGTTGTCAATTCAACCACACCAGGAAACTTAATATCTGCAGCAAGGTATTTAGTAGCAAAGTAATATGATACTAGTGGTAACGATGGCAAAAGGTAACGATAGCAAAAGCAATATTTTTGGGTTTTATAGTGATGGTAACAGTAGCAGCGGAAAAGTAAATAAGCGAAGGACCATATATGAAAAGCTCGTAGGCAATGGATCGGTGATGGAGAATTATGCCGGATGCGGTCGATCATGTAACAGTCATAACCTAGGGTGACACAGAACTAGCTCCAGTTCATCAATGTAATGTAGGCATGTATTCCGAATATAATCATACGTGCTTATGGAAAAGAACTTGCATGACATCTTTTGTCCTACCCTCCCGTGGCAGCGGGGTCCTATTGGAAACTAAGGGATACTAAGGCCTCCTTTTAATAGAGTACCGGACCAAAGCATTAACACATAGTGAATACATGAACTCCTCAAACTATGGTCATCACCGAGAGTGGTCCCGATTATTGTCACTTCGGGGTTGCCGGATCATAACACATAATAGGTGACTATAGACTTGCAAGATAGGATCAAGAACTCTCATATATTGATGAAAACATAATAGGTTCAGATCTGAATTCATGGCACTCAGGCCCTAGTGCTACCTCTTGAGCACTGCGCTGGATTTCCTTGAAGAGGAAAGGATGATGCAGCAAAGTAGCGTAAGTATTTCCCTCAGTTTTTGAGAACCAAGGTATCAATCCAGTAGGAGGCTACGCGCGAGTCCCTCGTACCTGCACAAAACAAATAACTCCTCGCAACCAATGCGATAAGGGGTTGTCAATCCCTTCATGGTCACTTACGAGAGTGAGATCTGATAGATATGATAAGATAATATTTTTGGTATTTTTTATGATAAAGATGCAAAGTAAAATAAAAACAAAGTAAAAAAGCAAAGGAAATAACTAAGTATTGGAAGATTAATATGATGAATATAGACCCGGGGGCCATAGGTTTCACTAGTGGCTTCTCTTAAGAGCATAAGTATTTTACGATGGATGAACGAATTACTATTGAGAAATTGACAGAATTGAGCATAGTTATGAGAATATCTAGGTATGATCATGTATATAGGCATCACGTCCGAGACAAGTAGACCGACTCCTGCCTGCATCTACTACTATTACTCCACTCATCGACCGCTATCCAGCATGCATCTAGAGTATTAAGTTCATGAAAACAGAGTAACACCTTAAGCAAGATGACATGATGTAGAGGGATAAATTCATGCAATATGATAAAAATCCCATCTTGTTATCCTCGATGGCAACAATACAATACGTGCCTTGCTGCCCCTACTGTCACTGGGAAAGGACACCGCAAGATTGAACCCAAAGCTAAGCACTTCTCCCATTGCAAGAAAGATCAATCTAGTAGGCCAAACCAAACTGATAATTCGAAGAGACTTGCAAAGATAACCAATCATACATAAAAGAATTCAGAGAAGATTCAAATATTGTTCATAGATAATCTTGATCATAAACCCACAATTCATCGGTCTCAACAAACACACCGCAAAAAGAAGATTACATCGAATAGATCTCCACAAGAGAGGGGGAGAACATTATATTGAGATCCAAAAAGAGAGAAGAAGCCATCTAGCTAATAACTATGGACCCGAAGGTCCGAGGTAAACTACTCACACTTCATCGGAGAGGCTATGGTGTTGATATAGAAGCCCTCCGTGATGGATGCCCCCTCCGGCAGAGCTCCGGAACAGGCCCCAAGATGGGATCTCGTGGATACAGGAAGTTACGATGGTGGAATTAGGGTTTTGGCTCCGTATCTGATAGTTTGGGGGTACGTAGGTATATATAGGAGGAAGGAGTACGTCGGTGGAGCATCAGGGGGCCCACGAGGGTGGAGGGCACGCCTGGGGGGTAGGCGTGCCCCCCTACCTCGTGGCCTCCTCCTTTATTACTTGATGTAGGGTCCAAGTCTCCTGGATCTTGTTCGTTCCAAAAATCACGTTCCCGAAGGTTTCATTCCATTTGATATTCCTTTTCTTCGAAACCCTAAAATAGGCAAAAAAACAGATATTCTGGGCTGGGCCTCCGGTTAATAGGTTAGTCCCAAAATAATATAGAACTGGATAATAAAGCCCAATAATGTCCAATAATGTCCAAAACAGTAGATAATATAGCATGGAGCAATAAAAAATTATAGATACGTTGGAGACGTATCAAGCATCCCCAAGCTTAATTCCTGCTCGTCCTCGAGTAGGTAAATGATAAAAAATATTTTTTTTTGATGTGAAGTGCTACTTGGCATAATTTTAATGTAATTCTTCTTAATTGTGGTATGAATATTTAGATCCAAAAGATTCAAGATAAAAGTTTAATATTGACATAAAAATAACAATACTTCAAGCATACTCCCTCCGTCCGGAAATACTTGCCATCAAAATGAATAAAAGGAGATGTATCTAGACATATTTTAGTTCTAGATACATCCCTTTTTGTCCATTTTGATGAAAAGTATTTTCGGACGGAGGGAGTACTAACAAAGCAATCATGTCTTCTCAAAATAACATGGCCAAAGAAAGTTATCCCTACAAGATCATATAGTCTGGCTATGCTCTATCTTCACCGCACAAAGTATTTAAATCATGCACAACCCCGATGACAAGCCAAGCAATTGTTTCATACTTTTGACACTTTCAAACTTTTTCAATCTTCACGCAGTACATGAGCGTGAGCCATGGATATAGCACTATATGTGGAATAGAATGGTGGTTGTGGAGAAGACAAAAAGGGAGAAGATACTCTCACATCAACTAGGCGTATCAACGGGCTATGGATATGCCCATAAATAGATATCAATGTGAGTGAGTAGGGATTGCCATGCACCGGATGCACTAGAGCTATAAGTATATGAAAGCTCAACAAAAGAAACTAAGTGGGTGTGCATCCAACTTGCTTGCTCATGAAGACCTAGCGCATTTTGAGGAAGCCCATCATTGGAATATACAAGCCAAGTTCCATAATGAAAAATTCCCACTAGTATATGAAAGTGACGAAATGAGAGACTCTCTATCATGAATATCATGGTGCTACTTTGAAGCAAAAGTGTGGTAAAGGATAGTAACATTGTCCCTTCTCTCTTTTTCTCTCATTTTTTTATTTGGGCCTTTTTTATGGCCTCTTTTCTTTCCTTTTTTTTATTTTTCGTCCGGAGTCTCATCCCGACTTGTGGGGGAATCATAGTCTCCATCATCCTTTCCTCACTGGGACAGTGCTCTAATAATGATGATCATCACACTTTTATTTTCTTACAACTCAACAATTACAACTCGATACTTAGAACAAAATATGACTCTATATGAATGCCTCCGGCGATGTACCGGGATATGCAATGAATCAAGAGTGACATGTATGAAAGAATTTTGACTTGTGGCTTTGCCACAAATATGATGTCAACTACATGATCATGCTAAGCATTATGACAATGATGGAGTGTGTCATAATAAATAGAACGGTGGAAAGTTGCATGGCAATATATCTCAGAATGGCTATGGAAATGCCATAATAGGTAGGTATGGTGGCTGTTTTGAGGAAGGTATATGGTGGGTGTATGATACCGGCGAAAGGTGTGCGGTATTAGAGAGGCTAGCAATGGTGGAAGGAAGAAAAGTGTGTATAATCCATGGACTCAACATTAGTCATAAAGAACTCATGTACTTATTGCAAAAATCTACAAGTTATCAAAGCAAAGTATTACATGCATGCTCCTAGGGGGATAGATTGGTAGGAAAAGACCATCGCTCGTCCCCGACCGCCACTCATAAGGAAGACAATAAAAAAATAAATCATGCTCCGACTTCATCACATAACGTTTCACCATACCTGCATGCTATGGGAATCATAAACTTTAACACAAGTATTTCTCAAATTCACAACTACTCAACTAGAACAACTTTAATATCACCATCTTTATATCTCAAAACAATTATCAAGCATCGAACTTCTCATAGCATTCAACACACTCATAAGAAAGTTTTTACTATTCTTGAATACCAAGCATATTAGGATTATTTAAGAAAATTACCATGCTATTTAAGACTCTCAAAATAATCTAAGTGAAGCATGAGAGATCAATAGTTTCTATAAAATAATTCCACCACCGTGCTCTAAAAAATATAAGTGAAGTACTAGAGCAAAACTATATAACTCAGATGATATAAGCAAAGCACATAAAGTATTCTAACAAATTCCAAATCATGTGTGGCTCTCTCAAAAGGTGTGTAAATCAAGGATGATTGTGGTAAACTAACAAATAAAGACTCAAATAATACAATACTCTCCAAGCAAAACACATATCATGTGGTGAATAAAAATATAGCTCCAAGTAAAGTTACCGATAGAAGTAGACGAAAGAGGGGATACCTTCCGGGGCATCCCCAAGCTTTGGCTTTTAGGTGTCCTTAGATTATCTTGGGGGTGGCATGGACATCCCCAAGATTAGGCTCTTGCCACTCCTTGTTCCATAATCCATCAAATCTTTACCCAAAACTTGAAAACTTCACAACACAAAACTTAAAGTAGAAAATCTCGTGAGCTCTGTTAGCGAAAGAAAACAAAAGACCACTTCAAGGTATTGTAATGAAATCATTATTTATTTATATTGGTGTTAAAGCTACTGTATTCCAACTTCTCTATGGTTTAAAAATTATTTTACTAGCCACAGATTCATCAAAATAAGCAAACAACACACGAAAAACAGAATATGTCAAAAACAGAATAGTATGTACTAATCTGTAGCTAGCGCAAGATCTGTAACCCCAAAAATTCTATAATAAATTGCTGGACGTGAGGAATTTATCTATTAATCATCTGAAAAAATAATTAACTAAATAGCACTTTCCAAATAAAAATGGCAGCAGTTCTCTTGAGCGCTAAAGTTTCTATTTTTTACAGCAAGATTAACAAGACTTTCCCCAAGTCTTCCCAACGGTTCTACTTGGCACAAACACTAATTAAACACAAAAACACAACCAAAACATAGGCTAGGTAAATTATTTATTTCTAAACAGGAGAAAAAATCAAGGAATAAAAATAAAATTGGGTTGCCTCCCAACAAGCGCTATCGTTTAACGCCCCTAGCTAGGCATAAAAAGCAAGGATAGATCTAGGTATTGCCATCTTTGGTAGGCAATCCATAAGTGGCTCTCATAATATATTCATAAGGTAATTTAATTTTATTTCTAGGAAAGTGTTCCATGCCTTTCCTTAACGGAAATTGGAATCTAAGGAAAGGTCTACCAAGAATAATAGGACATGAAGGATTGCAATCTATGTCAAGAACAATAAAATCTACGGGCACATAATTCCTATTTGTGATAATAAGAACATCGTTAATTCTTCCCATTGGTTTCTTAATAGTGGAACACAAGGTGCAAGTTTAGAGAGCAATCATCAAAATCACGGAAACCTAACAAATCACACAAAGTCTTTGGAATCATGGAAACACTAGCACCCAAATCACATAAAGCATAGAACTCATGATCTTTAATCTTAATTTTAATAGTTGGTTCCCACTCATCATAAAGTTTTCTAGGGATAGAAACTTCCAACTCAAGTTTTTCTTCATAAGATTGCATCAAGGCATCAACGATATGTTTAGTGAACACTTTATTTTGACTATAAGCATGAGGAGAATTTAGCACGGATTGCAACAGGGAAATACAATCAATCAAAGAGAAATTTTCATAATTAAATTCCTTGAAATCCAAAATAGTGGGTTTAGCAACATCTAGGGTTTTAATTTCTTCAATCCCACTTTCATCAAATTTAGCATCAAGATCTAAAAACTCCGAATTTTTGGAACGCCTTCTAGGTAAAGGTGGATCATATTCAGTCCCATCATTATCAAGATTCATATTGCAAAACAAAGATTTAATAGGGGACACATCAATAACTTTTAGATCTTCATCTTTATTCTCATAGGAACTAGAAGAACACGCTCTTATAAAGGCATCTTTCTTAGCACGCATCCTAGTGGTTCTTTCTTTGCACTCATCAATGGAAATTCTCATGGCTTTGAGAGACTCATTGATATCATGCTTAGGTGGAATAGATCTAAGTTTCAAAGAATCAACATCAAGAGAAATTCTATCAACGTTCCTAGCCAACTCATCAATCTTAAGCAATTTTTCTTCAATCAAAGCATTGAAACTCTTTTGCGAAGTAATAAATTCTTTAATATTAGATTCAAAATCAGAGAGAATCTTATTATAATTTCCATAAGAATTGTTGTAGGAATTACCATAATTATTGGAGGGATTACTAGGATAAGGCCTAGGATTAAAATTTCCCCTATACGCGTTGTTACCAAAATTGTTCCTACCAACAAAATTCACATCCATAGATTGATTATTATTCTCAATCAAAGTAGACAAGGGCATATCATTAGGATCAGAAGAAACACTCTTACTAGCAAATAATTTCGTAAGTTCATCCATCTTTCCACTTAAAACATTAATTTCTTCTACCGCATGCATCTTTTTATTAGTAGATCTTTTAGTATGCCATTGAGGATAATTAACCATAATATTATATAGAAGTTTAGTAGCTTCTCCTAAAGTGATTTCCATAAAAGTGCCTCCCGCGGCCGAGTCTAAAAGATTTCTAGAAGCAAAATTCAATCCGGCATAAAAAAATGTATAATCATCCACAAATTCAAACCATGAGTAGGGCAATTACGTATCATTAATTTCATCCTCTCCCAAGCTTTGCAACATGTTCATGATCAAGTTGCTTAAAATCATAATATCGTCTAAGGGAGATGATCTTAGCGGGAGGAAAATACTTAGAGATAAAATCATCTTTGCACTTGTTCCAAGAATCAATACTATTTCTAGGCAAAGACGAAACCAAGCTTTAGCACGATCTCTAAGAGAAAAAGGAAATAGCTTCAATTTAACAATATCATTATCCACATCTTTCTTCTTTTGCATATCACACAAATAAACGAAGCTATTTAGATGGGTAGCGACATCTTCACTAGGAAGGCCGAAAAACGGATCTTTCATGACAAGATTCAGCAAAGCGGCATTAATTTCACAAGATTCAGCATCGGTAAGAGGAGCAATCAGAGTGCTAATAAAATCAATGTTGTTGGTATTGGTAAAATCACACAATTTAGTGTTATCTTGAGCCATCGTGACAAGCAAGCAATCCAACACACAAGCAAACAAGAAACGGGCAAAAAGTGGCAAATAGAGAAAGAGAGGGAGGATAGAGAGAGAGGGCGAATAAAACGACAAGGGTGAAGTGGGGGAGAGGAAAACAAGAGGCAAATGGCAAATAATGTAATGCGGGAGATAAGGGTTGTGATGGGTACTTGGTACGTTTGACTTTTGCATAGACTCCCCGGCAACGGCACCAGAAATCTTCTTGTTACCTCTTGAGCACTGCGTTGGATTTCCTTGAAGAGGAAAGGATGATGCAGCAAAGTAGCGTAAGTATTTCCCTCAGTTTTTGAGAACCAAGGTATCAATCCAGTAGGAGGCTACGCACGAGTCCCTCGTACCTGCACAAAACAAATAACTCCTCGCAACCAACGCGATAAGGGGTTGTCAATCCCTTCACGGTCACTTACGAGAGTGAGATCTAATAGATATGTTAAGATAATATTTTTGGTATTTTTATGATAAAGATGCAAAGTAAAATAAAAGCAAAGTAAAAAGCAAAGGAAATAACTAAGTATTGGAAGATTAATATGATGAAGATAGAGCCGGGGGCCATAGGTTTCACTAGTGGCTTCTCTCAAGAGCATAAGTATTCTATGGTGGATGAACGAATTACTGTTGAGCAATTGACAGAATTGAGCATAGTTATGAGAATATCTAGGTATGATCATGTATATAGGCATCACGTCCGAGACAAGTAGACCGACTCCTGCCTGCATCTACTACTATTACTCCACTCATCGACTGCTATCCAGCATGCATCTAGAGTATTAAGTTCATGAAAACAGAGTAACGCCTTAAGCAAGATGACATGATGTAGAGGGATAAATTAATGCAATATGATAAAAACTCTATTTGGTTATCCTCGATGGCAACAATACAATACGTGCCTTGATGCCCCTACTGTCACTGGGAAAGGACACCGCAAGATTGAACCCAAAGCTAAGCACTTCTCCCATTGCAAGAAACATCAATCTAGTAGGCCAAACCAAACTGATAATTCAAAGAGACTTGCAAAGATAACCAATCATACATAAAAGAATTCAGAGAAGATTCAAATATTGTTCATGGATAATCTTGATCATAAACCCACAATTCATCGGTCTCAACAAACACGCCGCAAAAAGAAGATTACATCGAATAGATCTCAAAAGAGAGGGGGAGAACATTGTATTGAGATCCAAAAAGAGAGAAGAAGCCATCTAGCTAATAACTATGCACCCGAAGGCCTGAGGTAAACTACTCACACTTCATCGGAGAGGCTATGGTGTTGATGTAGAAGCCCTCCATGATGGATGCCCCCTCCGGCGGAGCTTTGAAACAGGCCCCAAGATGGGATCTCATGGATACAGGAAGTTATGGCAGTGGAATTGGGGTTTTGGCTCCGTATCTAATCGTTTGGGGGTATGTAGGTATATATAGGAGGAAGGAGTACGTCGATGGAGCATCAGGGGCCCACGAGGGTGGAGGGCGCGCCTAGGGGGGTAGGTGCACCCCCCTACCTCGTGGCCTCCTCCTTTATTTCTTGACGTAGGGTCCAAGTCTCCTGGATCATGTTCGATGAGAAAATCATGTTCCCGAAGGTTTTATTCCGTTTGGACTCCGTTTGATATTCCTTTTCTTCGAAACCCTAAAATAGGCAAAAAAAACAGCAATTCTGGGCTGGGCCTCCAGTTAATAGGTTAGTCCCAAAAATAATATAAAAGTGGATAATAAAGCCCAATAATGTCCAAAACAGTAGATAATATAGCATGGAGCAATCAAAAATTATATATGTTGGAGACGTATCACCTAGTGACAAGCATTAACCATAGCAAAGTCATAGCAACATCAATCTCAGAACATATTGGATACTACGGATCAAACCCTAAAAAAACTAACTCGATTACATGATAAATCTCATCCACCCCATCACCGTCCAGCAAGCCTACAATGGAATTACTCACGCACGGCGGTGAGCATCATGAAATTGGTGATCGAGGAAGGTTGATGATGACGATGGCGACGGATTCCCCTCTCCGGAGCCCCGAACGGACTCCAGATCAGCCCTCCCGAGAGAGTTTAGGGCTTGGCGGTGGCTCCGTATCGCAAAACGTGATGAATTCTTCTCTTTGATTTTTTTTCTCCCCGAAAGTGAATATATGGAGTCAAGGTTGAGTTCGGTGGAGCATCAGGGGGGCCACGAGGCAGGGGGGCACGCCTAGTGGGGCAGGCGTGCCCCCACCCTCGTGGACAGGTGGAGGCCCCCCTGACGTGGATTCTTCTTCCAGTATTTTTTATATATTCCAAAATAATTCTCCGTTGATTTTCAGGTCATTCCGAGAACTTCTATTTCTGCACAAAAATAACACCATGGCAATTCTGCTAAAAACAGCGTCACTCCGGGTTAGTTCAATTCAAATCATGCAAGTTAGAGTTCAAAACAAGGGCAAAAGTGTTTGGAAAAGTAGATACGATGGAGACGTATCAACTCCCCCAAGCTTAAACCTTTGCTTGTCCTCAAGCAATTCAGTTGATAAACTGAAAGTGATAAAGAAAAACTTTTACAAACTCTGTTTGCTCTTGTTGTTGTAAATATGTAAAGCCAGCATTCAAGTTTTCAGCAAAGATTATGAACTAACCATATTCACAATAATATGTAGGTCTCATGTTTACTCATATCAATGGCATAATAAACTAGCGAGCAATAATAATAAATCTCGGATGACAAGACTTTCTCAAAACAATCATGATATGATATAACAAGTTGGTATCTCGGTAGCCCTTTCTGAGACCGCAAAACATAAATGTAGAGCACCTTTAAAGATCAAGGACTGACTAGAAATTGTAATTCATGGTAAAAGAGATCCAGTCAAGTCATACTCAATGTAAACTAACAGTAATGGATGCAAATGATAGCGGTGCTCTCCAACTGGTGCTTTTTAATAAGAGGATGATGACTCAATATAAAAGTAAATAGATAGGCCCTTCGCAGAGGCAAGCAGGGATTTGTAGAGGTGCCAGAGCTCGGTTTTTAAATAGATATGAATAATATTTTGAGCGGTATAGTTTCATTGTCAACATAACAACTGAGAGATCTCGATATCTTCCATGCTACACACATTATAGGCGGTTCCCAAACAGAATGGTAAAGTTTATACTCCCCCTCCACCAACAAGCATCAATCCATGGCTTGCTCGAAAGAACGAGTGCCTCCAACTAACAAGAGTCCCAGGGGAGTTTTGTTTGCAATTATTTTGATTTGATTTGCTTAAAGCATGGGACTGGGCATCCCAGTGACTAGCCATGTTCTCGTGAGTGAGGAGCGGAGTCCACTCCTCCTGAGAATAACCCGCCTAGCATGGAAGATACAGACAACCCTAGTTGATACATGAGCTATTCGAGCATACAAAACAAAATGTTTATTTGAAGGTTTAGAGTTTGGCACATACAAATTTACTTGGAATGGTAGGTAGATACCGTATATAGGTAGGTATGGTGAACTCATATGGAACAACTTTGGGGTTTATGGAATTGGATGCACAAGCAGTATTCCTGCTTAGTACAAGTGAAGGCTAGAAAAAGACTGGGAAGCGACCAGCTAGAGAGCGAAAACAGTCATGCACATGCATTAAAATTAATTAACACCGAATGCAAGCATGAGTAGGATATAATGCACCATGAACATAAATATCGTAGAGGCTATGTTGATTTTGTTTCAACTACATGCGTGAACATGTGCCAAGTCAAGCCACTCGAATCGTTCAAAAGAGGATACCACCCTATCATACCACACCACAACCATTTTAATAGCATGTTGGCACGCAAGGATAAGCTCCTAGCTAATTAAGCATGGCATAAGCAACTATAATCTCTAATTGTCATTGCAATATGTTTCTTTTTATAATAGGCTGAATTAGGAACGATGGACTAATCATATTTACAAAAACAAGAGAGGTCGAGTTCATACCAGCTTTTCTCATCTCAATAAGTTCATCATATAATCATCATTATTGCCTTTCACTCGCACGACCGAATAGTGTGGATAATAATAATAATAGTGCACGTGCATTGGACTAAGCTGGAATCTGCAAGCATTCAATTCAAGAGAGAAGACAAGGTAATATGGGCTCTTTGTTAGATCAACAATAATGCATATAAGAGCCACTTAACATTTTAATCATGGTCTTCTCCTCTCGACCCCCAAAAAACAGAGAAGAAACAAAACTATTTACACGGGAAAGCTCGCAACAAGCAAAAGAAGAACGAGAAATATTTTTAGGTTTTCTTTTTAATTACGACCACTACAGGCATGGAAGTAAACTATCTAAAAAGCTACAACTAATTTTTTTGGTTTGTTTCTTAAGGTTTATCAAACACACAAGAAGAAAGCATAAAAAGGGAAATAAACTAGCATTGATGATACAGTGAAAAAGTATGAGCACCGACAACTAGCATGAGTGTGTGAACATGAATGTAATGTCAGTGAAAATACGTACTCCCCCAAGCTTAGGCTTTTGACCTAAGTTGGTCTATGGCCACGGCTGGCCTGGCGGATATCCAAAGTTGTAGTTGGGGTCGTACTGAGATGCAGTGGCAATTGCCTGATGAGCTGCAGCTTGGAGGCGAGTTGTCTCCGCCCTCCTCTCGTACTCGGTCGCCTCCTCCCTGGTTATAACATATCTCCCCTTTGCCTGAAAGTCAAAGAAAGTAGGAGCAGGGAGAGCGACGTGATAGGTGCGTCATCTGTCAAAGATTAGTCGGTACTGGAGGAATTGATCATTCCTCTCAACAAACTGATGATGAACCATAGCATCATAATCTAAATAAGTAGGAGGCAACTCAATATCATATCCACGTATGGGCATCTCAAGAAAGTTAGCTATACGAGTTGCATAAATTTCACCAAAGAAATCTCCATGAATACGATTATTATGCAACCTACGTGCAACAATAGCCCCCAAGTTGTATTGTTTATCTCCTAAAACAGCGCTCCTGAGAACGTTGAGATCAGGTACACACATGTGACATGCTTCATCTTTACCGTTTATGCACCTTCCTATGAAGAGAGCAAAATAATGTATAGCAGGGAAATGAATGCTCCCTATGGTGGCTTGTGTTACATCTCTAGATTCCCCCACAGTTATACTAGCAAGAAAATCTCTAATTTCATATTTGCGAGGTTCACTAACATCACCCCACTGTGGAAGTTTACAAGCAGTGGTAAAATCTTCTAAGTCCATTGTGTAAGATTTATCATAAAGATCAAACAGGACAGTGTGAGAATTACGTGAAGATGAAAATTTGAACCTTCTCACAAAGGAATCAGTTAGGTGATAGTATTGGGGGCACTTATCTGCCTCGAAGCTCTCAAGATCAGCATTACGCACATATGCTTCAAATTCCTCTTTAATTCCTGCTTGGATCATGAAGTCCTCTGACGGCCATTCACAAGGCCGCACTTGAGCGTCTCTTGGTGGTTCCTCATCTGCATCGCGTATTGCGGGCCTGGGTCCTTGCTTCCTTGAAGAACCACCTTGGTACATTTTCCTAAACATATTTCTTCCTCTAAAAAATTTCTAAAAATTTTAGTAACTTCAAAATAAAAGTGAACCAAACTCAACAATATTGATAGCAATTACTCCTACAAGTGCCTAGAGGCAATATCATGCATTAAAACTACTTTTGACCATATAAATTTGACATGCAAGCTCAAGAACAAGGTCACCTAAACAGCAAAAATTTGCAATAAATAAAGCACTAGAACAAAAATTAATTGGACCATTGGAGGAGTCACATACCAAAGAACAATCCCCCAAAGCAGTTTTGTGAATGGAGCTTTGAGCAAAGAGATCGAAAATGGCAGCAAGATGAGCTAGAACTCGTGCTTGACCTGGTTAGTGATTTTTTTGGGAGGAAGAAGGAGTGTGTGGTAGCTGGAATAAGTGGAGGGGATCCACCATGTGCCCACGAGGCAGGGGGCGCGCCCAGGGGGTGGGCGCGCCCTGGACCCTCATGGCAGGTGCTTGCTCCCCTGCTGTGTTCTCAGTGCCATATATTCTCAAATATTCTATAAAAAATCATATTTAATTTTCAGGGCATTTGGAGAACTTTTATTTTCGGGGTATTTTTTATTGCATGGATAATTCAGGAAACAGACAGAAAAATACTATTTTTGCTGTATTTAATATAAATAACAGAAAGAAAAAAGAGGGTACAGAGAGTTGTGTTTTCTAACTTCATCCATCTCATGCTCCTCAAAAGGAATCCACTAACAAGGTTGGTCAGGTCTTGTTACCAAACTCATTTCGAGTAACATGAAACCGGAGAAATTTTGAATAACACTATGTTACCTCAACGGGGATATGCACGTCCCCAATAATAAGAATATCATATTTCTTCTTGACAGTAGGTAGAGGAAATTCAAAACCTCCAAAAATAATCGATGGGATTTTTCCAATAGAGTTTATACTATGAACTTGAGGTTGTTTCCTCGGAAAGTGTACCATATGATCATTGCCATTAACATGAAAAGTGACATTGCCTTTGTTGCAATCAATAACAGCCCCTGCAGTATTCAAAAAGGCTCTTCCAAGAATAATAGACATACTATCGTCCTCGGGAATATCAAGAATAACAAAGTCCGTTAAAATAGTAATGTTTGCAACCACAACAGGCACATCCTCACAAATACCGACAGATATAGCAGTTGATTTATCAGCCATTTGCAAAGATATTTTAGTAGGTGTCAACTTATTCAAATCAAGTCTATGATATAAAGAGAGAGCCATAACACTAACACCGGCTCCAAGATCACATAAAGCAGTTTTAACATAGTTTCTTTTAATGAAGCATGGTATAGTTGGTACTCCTAGATCTCCAAGTTTCTTTGGTATTCCACCCTTAAAAGTATAATTAGCAAGCACGATGGAAATTTTAGCTTCCGGTATCTTTCTCTTATTTGTAACAATCTCCTTCATATATTAAGCATAAGGATTCATTTTAAGCATATCAGTCAAACACATACGCAAAAAGATAGGTCTAATCATTTCAGCAAAGCGCTCAAAATCCTCATCATCCTTTTTCTTGGATGGTTTAGGAGGAAAGGCATGGGTTTCTAAACCCATGGTTCTCTTTCTTTACCGTGCTTCCTAGCAACAAAGTCTCTCTTATCATAACATTGATTCTTTGATTGTGGGTTATCAAGATCAACAGCAGGTTTAATCTCTACATCATTGTCATTACTAGGTTGAGCATCAATATGAACATCATCATTAACATTATCACTAGGTTCATGTTCATTACCAGCTTGTGTTTCAGCATCAAAAATAGAAATATCATTGGGATTCTCAGGAGTGTCTACAACAGGTTCACTAGAAGCATGTAAAGTCCTATCATTTTTCTTTTTCTTCCTTTTATAAGGACTAGGTGCATCTGCATTAGCTCTCTGAGAATCTTGCTCAATTCTCTTAGGGTGGCCCTCAGGTACAAAGGTTCCTGAGTCACTTTACCTCCTCTAGTTGCAACTCTAACAGCAAAGTCATTATTCTTACTATTCAATTCATTGAGCAAATCATTCTGAGCTTTAAGTACTTGTTCTACTTGAGTGGTAACCATAGAAGCATGTTTACTAATAAGTTTAAGTTCACCTCTAACATTAGCCATATAATCACTCAAGTGCTCAATCATATAAGCATTATGTTTCAATTGTCTCCCAAAATAAGCATTGAAGTCTTCTTGTTTAACCATAAAATTATCAAACTCATCTAAGCATTGGCTAGCAAACTTAGTAGGAGGGATTTCAGCTTTATCATAGAATTTACCTTTACTACCTGTGTCGGGTTATCAAGACCATGTGTTTCTTCAACATGCGGTAAATTAAGACCATGTATTTCTTCAACAGGAGGTAAATTCTTAACATCCTCAGCTTTAATACCTTTTTCTTTCATAGATTTCTTTGCCTCTTGCATATCTTCAGGACTGAGATATAGAATACCCCTTTTCTTCGGAGTTGGCTTAGGAGTTGGTTCAGGAAGTGTCCAATTATTTTCATTAGTCAACATATTATTCAATAGAATTTCAGCTTCATCAACAGTTCTTTCCCTAAAAACACAACCAGCACAACTATCCAGGTAATCTCTGGAAGCATCTGTTAGTCCATTATAAAAGATATCAAGTATTTCATTTTTCTTGAGAGGATGATTAGGCAAAGCATTAAGTAATTGGAGAAGCCTCCCCCAAGCTTGTGGGAGACTCTCTTCTTAAATTTGCACAAAATTGTATATTTCCCTTAAAGCAGCTTGTTTCTTATGAGCAAGGAAATATTTAGCACAGAAGTAATAAATCATATCCTGGGGACTACGCACACAACCAGGATCAAGAGAATAAAACCATATCTTAGCATCACCCTTTAACAAGAATGGAAATATTTTAAGGATATAGTAGTAGCGAGTTTTCTCTTCATTAGTGAACAGGGTGGCTATATCATTTAATTTAGTAAGATGTGCCACAACAGTTTCAGATTCATAGCCATAGAAAGGATCAGATTCAACCAAAGTAATTATATCAGGGTCGACAGAGAATTCATAATCCTTATCAGTAGAAAGATAGGTGAAGTAGCATAAGCGGGATCATATTTCATTCTAGCATTCAGAGATTTTCGTTTCAGCTTAGCTAATAGTTTCTTAAGATCACTCCTATCATTGCAAGCAAGAAAGTCTCTAGCAGTTTCTTCATCCATAACATAACCCTCAGGAACAACAGGCAATTCATATCTAGGGGGAGAATCTTCATCATCACTTTCATCAATATTATCAGTTTCAATAATATCATTCTCCCTAGCCCTAGCAAGTTGTTCATCAAGAAATTCACCTAGCGGCACAGTATTATCAAGCATAGAAGTAGTTTCATCATAAGTATCATGCATAGTAGAAGTGGCATCATCAATAACATGCGACATATCAGAATTAATAGCAGAAGCAGGTTTAGGTGTTGCAAGCTTACTCGAAACAGAAGGTGAATCAAGTGCAGAGCTAGATGGCAGTTCCTTACCTCCCCTCGTAGTTGAGGGAAAAAAACTTGGTTCTTTGATCTTTCAAGTTCTTCATAATGATAAGCAGGTATAAATCCCAAGTGACTCAAAGAATAGAGCTATGCTCCCCGGCAATGGCGCCAGAAAATAGTCTTGATAACCCACAAGTATAGGGGATCGCAACAGTTTTCGAGGGTAGAATATTCAACCCAAATTTATTGATGGGAGCCAAAGAATATTCTCAAGTATTAGCATATGAGTTGTCAATTCAACCACACCTGGAAACTTAATATCTACAAGAAGCTATTTAGTAGCAAAGTAATATGATAGTGGTGGTAACGATAGCAAAAGGTAACGGTAGCAAAAGCAATATTTTTGGGTTTTATAGTGATGGTAACAGTAGCAGCGGAAAAGTAAATAAGCGAAGAACAATATATGAAAAGCTCGTAGGCAATGGATCGGTGATGGAGAATTATGCTGGATGCAATCGATCATGTAATAGTCATAACCTAGGGTGACACAGAACTAGCTCCAGTTCATCAATGTAATGTAGGCATGTATTCCGAATATAGTCATACGTGCTTATGGAAAAGAACTTGCATGGCATCTTTTGTCCTACCCTCCTGTGGCAGCGAAGTCCTATTGGAAACTAAGGGATATTAAGGCCTCCTTTTAATAGAGTACCGGACCAAAGCATTAACACATAGTGAATACATGAACTCCTCAAACTACGGTCATCACCGGGAGTGGTCTTGATTATTGTCACTTCGGGGTTGCCGGATCATAACACATAATAGGTGACAATAGACTTGCAAGATAGGATCAAGAACTCTCATATATTGATGAAAACATAATAGGTTCAGATCTGAAATCATGGTACTCAGGCCCTAGTGACAAGCATTAAGCATAGAAAAGTCATAGCAACATCAATCTCAGAACATAGTGGATACTAGGGATCAAACCCTAACAAAACTAACTCGATTACATGATAAATCTCACCGAACCCATTACCGTCCAGCAAGCCTACGATGGAATTACTCACGCACGGTGGTGGGCATCATGAAATTGGTGATGGAGGAAGGTTGATGGTGATGATGGCGACGGATTCCCCTCTCCGGAGCCCCGAACGAACTCAAGATCAGCCCTCCCGAGAGAGTTTAGGGCTTTGGCAGTGGCTCCGTATCGTAAAACGCGATGAATCCTTCTCTCTGATTTTTTTCTCCCCGGAAGTGAATATATGGAGTCAAGGTTGATAAGCACGATATCAGTATCTGCCTCATCAATCTTGTGTTGGAAATCCACAATCTCTATAGTCCAGACAGTTTCCGAGGAGGTCACAGCCTGTGTTCCAATTAATCATATTACTTCCTGGGCATATCTTTCGATCCTCTGGTCGACTCCCTCGGGAAGCCAATCAGAGTCTCAGGGGCTACTATCTATACACAGGTGTACTCTTGAATAAAACACAATCGAACATATTATGGTACAAACCACGAAGCCTCTTAGCAGGCCCACGAAGGCCTCATTCAATTCGCTTTTCGCGGTCAGGACCTTTTTGACCATCATGCCCATCAAGGTACGATGTTCCTCTGAGACGGACGCCCGTCGCAACATGTTCGTCAATATATCCGGCGCCTCTGGGATTCCGAAGGCTGCTGTAGGAGTACGACCTTGATACGTCCATTTTGCATCATGCTTTTATATCGATATTTATTGCATTATGGGCTGCACATTATGTCACAATACTTATGCCTATTCTCTCTTATTTTACAAGGTTTACATAAAGAGGGAGAATGTCGGCAGCTGGGATTCTGGGCTGGAAAAGGAGCAAATATTAGAGACCTATTTTGCACAGCTCCAAAAGTCCTGAAACTTCACGGAAGTCATTTTCAGAATATATAAAAATACTGAGCGCAAGAAGTTCACCAGGGGGGCCACACCCTGCCCACGAGGGTGGGGGCGTGCCCTACCCCCCTGGGCGCGCCCCCCTACCTCGTAAGGCCCCCTGGTGGCCCTCCGATGACCATCTTCCTATATATGGAGTCTTTCGATGAGGAAAAGTTCAGAAGCCATCTTTCCGGACGAGACTCTGCCGCCACGAGGCGGAACCTTGGCGGAACCAATCTAGGGCTCTGGCGGAGCTGTTCTGCCGGGGAAACTTCCCTCCGGGAGGGGGAAATCATCGCCATCGTCATCACCAACGCTCCTCTCATCGGGAGAGGGCAATCTCCATCAACATCTTCACCAGCACCATCTCCTCTCAAAACCCTAGTTCATCTCTTGTATCCAATTCTTGTCTCTAAGCCTGGGATTGGTACCTGTGGGTTGCTAGTAGTGTTAATTACTCCTTGTAGTTGATGCTAGTTCGTTTATTTGGTGGAAGATCATATGTTCAGATCCTTTATGCATATTAATACCCCTCTGATTATGAACATGAATATGCTTTGTGAGTAGTTACGTTTGTTCCTGAGGACATGGGAGAAGTCTTGCTATTAGTAGTCATGTGAATTTGGTATTCGTTCAATATTTTGATGAGATGTATGTTGTCTCTCCTCTAGTGGTGTTATGTGAACGTCGAGTACATAACACTTCACCATTATTTGGGCCTAGAGGAAGGCATTGGGAAGTAATAAGTAGATGATGGGTTGCTAGGGTGACAGAAGCTTAAACCCTAGTTTATGCGTTGCTTCGTAAGGGGCTGATTTGGATCCATATGTTTCATGCTATGGTTAGGTTTACCTTAATACTTTTGTTGTGGTTGCGGATGCTTGCAATAGAGGTTAATCATAAGTGGGATGTTTTTCCAAGTAAGGGCAGCACCCAAGCACCGGTCCACCCACATATCAGATTATCAAAGTACCGAACACGAATCATATGAACGTGATGAAAACTATCTTGACGATATTCCCATGTGTCCTTGGGAGCACTTTCCTCTATATAAGAGTTTGTCCAGGCTTGTCCTTTGCTACAAAAAGGATTGGGCCACCTTGCTGCACTTTATTTACTTTTGTTACGTGTTGCTCGTTACCAACTATCTTATCACAAAACTATCTGTTACCTATAATTTCAGTGCTTGCAGAGAGTACCTTGCTGAAAACCGCTTATCATTTCCTTCTGCTCCTCGTTGGGTTCGACACTCTTACTTATCGAAAGGACTACGATAGATCACCTATACTTGTGGGTCATCAAGACTCTTTTCTGGCGCCGTTGCCGCGGAGTGAAGCACCTTTGGTAGGTGGAATTTGGTAAGGAAAAATTTATATAGTGTGCTGAAATTTACTGTCACTTGTTACTATGGAAAGTAATCCTCTGAGGGGCTTGTTCGGGGTATCTTCACCCCGACCAGTAGAGCAAAGAGTTGCTCCTCAACCTATTGAACCTACTGAAAATGAAAATGAAAATGTCTGCTTTGAAATTCCTTCGAGTATGATAGAAAAACTGCTAGCTAATCCTTTTGCAGGAGACGGAACAATGCATCCTGATGAGCACATAATATATGTGGATGAAGTTTGTGGATTATTTAAGCTTGCAGGTGTACCCGGAGATGTTATTAAGAAGAAGGTCTTCCCTTTATCTTTGAAGGGGGATGCATTGACATGGTATAGGCTATGTGATGATACGGGTTCATGGAACTACAGATGATTGAAATTGGAATTTCATCAGAAGTTTTATCCTATGCATCTTGTCCATCGTGATCGCAATTATATATATAATTTTTGGCCTCGCGAAGGAGAAAGCATCGCTCAAGCTTGGGGGAGGCTTAAATCAATGTTATATTCATGCCACAATCACGAGCTCTCAAGAGAAATGATTGTCCAAAATTTATATGCTCGGCTTTCTGATAATAATCGCACCATGCTCGATACTTCTTGTGCTGGCTCTTTTATGGGGTAAGGAGTCAGGTATGACACCTAAGTATGATTGTGTTAAATCTTTTATGGATACCGATGTTTTCCGTAAATTTAGCACTGAATATGGACTTGACTCTGAGATAGTAGCTTGTTTCTGTGAATCTTTTGCTACTCATGTTGATCTCCCTAGGGAGAAGTGGTTTAAATATCATCCTCTCATAGAAGTAAAAGTAGTTGCACCTATTAAAGTTTAAGAAAAGACCATCACTTATAATGATCCTATTGTTCCTACTGCTTATGTTGAGAAACCACCTTTTCCTGTTAGGATAAAAGATCATGCTAAAGCTTCAACTGTGGTTCGTAAAAGCAATATTAGAATTTATACACCTCCTGAGCAAATTAAAGTTGAACCTAATATTGCTATTGTTAAAGATCTCTTGTATGATAATATTGATGGGCATGTTATTCATTTCCGTGATGAGACTACTAGAATTGCTAAACCTTGTGCTAAAGATAAACCTACATCTTTGGTAGGCATGCCTGTTATTTCTATTAAAATAGGAGATCATTGTTATCATGGCTTATGTGATATGGGTGTCAGTGCTAGTGCTATACCTCATGACTTATACAAAGAAATTATGCATGATATTGCACCTGTTGAGATAGAAGATATTGACATCACAATTAAACTTGCCAATAGAGATACTATTTCACCAATTGGAATTGTTAGAGATGTTGAAGTCTTGTGTGGGAAAACTAAATATCCTACTGATTTTCTTGTTCTTGGTTCCCCACAAGATAGCTTTTGTCCCATTATATTTGGTAGACCCTTCTTGAACACAGTTAATGCTAAGATAGATTGCAAAAAGGATGTTGTTACTATTGGTTTAGGTGATATGTCTCATGAATTTAATTTCTCTAAATTTTGTAGACAACACCGTGAAGAGGAATTGCCTAGTAAAGATGAAATTATTGGTCTTTCTTCTATTGTCGTACCTCCTAGTGATCCTTTAGAACAATATTTGCTAGACCATGAAAATGATATGTTTATGAATGAAAGAAGGGAAATAGATGAAGTATTCTTTAAACAGGAACACATCCTGAAACACAATTTGCCTATTGAAATCCTAGGGGATCCTCCTCCACCCAAGGGTGATCCCGTGTTTGAGCTTAAACTGTTACCTGATATTCTTAAATATGCTTATCTTGATGAAAAGAAGATATATCCTGTTGTTATTAGTGCTACCCTTTCAGAGCATGAAGAAGAGAGATTATTGAAAACTCTGAAGAAGCACCATGCTGCTATTGGATATACTCTTGATGATCTTAAGGGCATTAGTCCCACTCTGTGTCAACACAAAATAAATTTGGAGGAAGATGCCAAACCAGTTCCTGATCATCAACGACGGCTGAATCCTAAGATGAAGGAAGTGGTAAGAAAGGAAATACTAAAGCTTCTTGAGGCAGGTATAATCTATCCCGTTGCTGATAGCCAGTGGGTAAGTCCTGTCCATTGTGTCCCTAAGAAGGGAGGTATTACTGTCATTCCTAATGATAAAGACGAATTGATTCCTCAAAGAATTATTATAGGTTATAGGATGGTAATTGATTTTCGCAAATTAAATAAGGCTACTAAAAAGGATCATTACCCATTACCTTTTATCGATCAAATGCTAGAAAGATTATCCAAACATACACATTTTTGCTTTCTAGATGGTTATTCTGGTTTCTCTCAAATACCTGTGTCAGCCAAAGATCAATCAAAGACTAATTTTACTTGCCCTTTCGGTACTTTCGCTTATAGACGTATGCCTTTTGGTCTATGTAATGCAGCTGCTACCTTTCAAAGATGCATGATGGCTATATTCTCTGACTTTTGTGAAAAGATTTGTGAGGTTTTCATGGACGATTTTTCCGTCTATGGATCCTATTTTGATGATTGCTTAAGCAACCTTGACTGATTTTTGCAGATATGTGAAGAAACTAATCTTGTCTTGAATTGGGAAAAGTGCCACTTTATGGTTAATGAATGTATTGTCCTGGGGCATAAAGTTTTTGAAAGAGGTATTGAGGTTGATAAAGCCAAGGTTGATGCTATTCAAAAGATGCCATGTCCCAAGGACATCAAAGTTATAAGAAGTTTCCTTGGTCACGCTAGTTTTTATAGGAGGTTCATTATGGACTTCTCAAAAATTTCTTAGCCTCTGGCTAATTTGTTACAAAAAGATATACCATTTGTCTTTGATGATGATTGTGTAGAAGCATTTGAAATACTTAATAAAGCATTGATATCTGCACCTTGTTCAGCCACCTTATTGGAATTTACCTTTTGAAATTATGTTTGATGCTAGTGATTATGTTGTAGGCGCTGTTCTAGGGCAAAGAGTTGATAAGAAATTAAATGTTATTCAATATGCTAGTAACACTATAGACAATGCTCATAGAAATTATGCTACTACTAAAAAAGAATTCTTAGCCGTTGTATTTGCTTGTGATAAGTTCAGACCTTATATTGTTGATTCTAAAGTAACTATTCACACGGATCATGCTGCTATTAAATATCTTATGGAAAAGAAAGATGCTAAACCTAGACTTATTAGATGGGTTCTCTTGCTACAAGAATTTCATTTGCATATTATTGATAGAAAGGGAGCTGAGAACCCCGTTGCAGACAACTTGTCTAGGTTAGAAAATGTGCTTGATGACCCACTACCTATTGATGATAGCTTTCCTGATGAACAATTAAATGTCATAAATGCTTCTCATACTGCTCCATGGTATGCTGATTATGCTAATTACACTGTTGCTAAATTTATACCACCTAGTTTCACATACCAGCAAAAGAAAAGCTTCTTCTATGATTTGAGACATTACTTTTGGGATGACCCACATCTTTATAAAGAAGGAGTAGATGGTGTTATTAGACGTTGTGTACCTGAGCATGAACAAGAATAGATCCTACGCAAGTGTCACTCCGAGGCTTATGGAGGACACCATTCTGGAGATAGAACTGCACACAAGGTATTGCAATCCGGTTTTTATTGGCCTACTCTCTTCAAGGATGCCCGTAAGTTTGTCTTGTATTGTGATGAATGTCAAAGAATTGGTAATATTAGTAGACGTCAAGAAATTCCTATGAATTATTCACTTGTTATTGAACCATTTGATGTTTGGGGCTTTGATTATATGGGACCTTTTCCTGCCTCCAAGGGATACACACATATTTTAGTTGTTGTTGATTACGTTACTAAGTGGGTAGAAGCTATTCCAACTAGTAGTGCTGATCATAACACTTCTATTAAAATGCTTAAAGAAGTTATTTTTCCGAGGTTTGGTGTCCCTAGATATTTAATGACTGATGGTGGTTCACATTTTATTCATGTTGCTTTCCGTAAAATGCTTGCTAAGTATGATGTTAATCATAGAATTGCATCTCCTTATCACCCACAGTCTAGTGGTCAAGTAGAATTGAGTAATAGAGAACTCAGATTAATTTTGCAAAAGACTGTTAATAGATCTAGAAAGAATTGGTCCAAGAAACTTGATGATGCATTATGGGCCTATAGAACTGCATATAAAAATCCTATGGATATGTCTCCGTATAAAATGGTTTATGGAAAAGCGTGTCACTTACCTCTCGAACTAGAACATAAGGCTTATTGGGCTATTAAAGAGCTCAACTATGATTTCAAACTTGCCGGTGAGAAGAGGTTATTTGACATTAGCTCACTTGATGAATGGAGAACCCAAGCCTATGAAAATGCCAAGTTGTTTAAAGAAAAAGTCAAAAGATGGCATGACAAAAGAATACAAAAGCGTGAGTTTAATGTAGGTGATTATGTATTATTATACAACTCTCGTTTAAGACTTTTTGCAGGAAAACTTCTCTCAAAATGGGAAGGTCTTTACGTTATCGAGGAGGTCTATTGTTCCGGTGCCATAAAAATCAACAACTTCGAAGGCACAAATCCGAAGGTGGTGAACGGTCAAAGAATTAAGCATTATATCCTAGGTAATCCTATAAATGTTGAAACCAATGTTATTGAAATCGTAACCCCGGAGGAATACATAAGGGACACTTTCCAGAATGTTTCAGACTCCGAAAAGGAATAGGTATGTGGTACGGTAAGTAAACCGACTCCAAGACAGTTCTAATGGCAATTTTCTTCCGTTTTGGAATATTTAGAAAAATAGAAAAATAAGACGCAGTCCGGGAAGGACACGAGGCCTCCATGAGGGTGAAGGGCGCGCCCTACCCCCCTGGGCGCGCCCTACCCCCCTGGGCGCGCCCCCCTACCTCGTGGGCACCTCGTGTGCTCTCCGGACTCCGTTTTCTTGCACGACATGTATTTTGGTCGGTAAAAATTCATTATATAACCTACCGAAGGTTTTGACTCCCGTATCACGCAAATAGCTCCTGTCTTTGTTTCGAGTTGTCCTGCTGCAGATTTGAGCAACATGTCGTCCCAATGTTCAGAAGGAGGGAGCTATGTGGCTGATTACCTTGCAGATCCTAAATTCTATGGGGATGTGGAGCATTGTGGTTGGACTATGGAAGAAGAAGAGGACTATGAACCTAAGGGAAAGGAGGAGACGAGCTCAGATGAAGATGAAGTCCCACTACCTCAACCTGGGGACATGCATGTGGAGTTCAAAAAGTCAAGCCTCCCTGATAGAGTAAAGAAACCTAAGATCGAGTTTATCCCTTTTCGCCTCTTGCAGGAAAACAAACATGAGCTATGCAAAAAGATACTGAGCCTGGAGCAGGAGATCGAGGACCTAAGGGATCAAAATTCTGTCCTCAAGCGCAAATTAAGGAAGAAGCCTACGCCATCAACAAAACCACCATCTTCTTCACCAACAAAGAAGAACTGAGCATCGGGTATGGGCACTCCCCTTGGCAACTGCCAAGCTTGGGGGAGTGCCCCGGTATCGTATCACCATCACTTTTAGCTTTACCGTTTTTCTTAGTTCGATCCTTTTGGTAATATCTTAATCTAGTAGCATAAATTTTTAGCATGATCTAGTTGTGAGTTTTGCTTTATGATCCTTCTATGTAATCGAGTCCATGAGCTATATATAATAAAGATTAGTGTTGAGTCAAGGGCTTGATTATTTTTCCATGATCTTGAGTGAATAAAATAAAAGAGAAAGAATGAAAAGGAAATAAAAGAGATCATATAGATCTTATGGAGAGTAATGAGCTCACATATAAAAAGTATGATGAATAAAAGTTGTTGAGAGTTGACAAACATAGTTTTGGTCATCGTTGCAATTAATAAGAAATAATAAAGAAAGAGAGGTCTTCACATATAAATACACTATCTTGGACATCTTTTATGATTGTGAGCACTCATTAAAATATGACATGCTAAAGAGTTGACGTTGGACAAGGAATACAACATAATGGGTTATGTTTTCCTACATTTGAGATAAATTATATTGTCATGGATCATCCAACATGATTGAGCTTGCCTTTCTCCCTCATGCTAGCCAATTCTTCGCACCAAGTAGAGATACTACTTGTGCTTCCAAACACCCTTAAACCAGTTTTGCCATGAGAGTCCACCAAACCTACCTATGGATTGAGTAAGATCCTCCAAGTAAGTTGTAATCGGTGCAAGCAACAAAAAAATGCTCTCTAAATATGTATGACTTATTAGTGTGGGGGAAAATAAGCTTTATACGATCGTGTGATATAGAAGAAATAAAAGCGATGGACTGCATAATAAAGGTCCATATCGCAAGTGGCAATATAAAGTGACGTTCTTTCGCATTAAGATTTTGTGCATCCAACCATAAAAGCGCATGACAACCTCTGCTTCCCTCTACGAAGGGCCTATCTTTTCCTTTTATCTCCTACCTTACATAAGAGTCATGGTGATCTTCACCCTTCCTTTTTACATTTTATCTTTTGGCAAGCACAACATGTTGGAAAGATCCTGGTATATATGGCTAATTGGATGTGAGTTTTCATGAGCTATTATTGTTGACATTACCCTTGAGGTAAAACGTTGGGAGGCAAAACTATAAGCCCCTATATTTCTCTGTGTCCGATTAAAACTCCATACCCATAAGTATTGCGTGAGTGTTAGCAATTGTGAAAGACTATATGATAGTTGAGTATGTGGACTTGCTGAAAAGCTCTTATATTGACTCTTTCCTATGTTATGATAAATTGCAATTGCTTCAATGACCGAGATTATAGTTTGTTTGTTTTCAATGAAATTTAGGATTCATACTTGAAGTTGTGATTGAATTGTTACTCTAGCATAAGAGATCATCTGACAAGAATTATATAAGTTGCCATTCTAAGAATGATCATGATGCCCTCATGTCCGTATTTTATTTTCATCGACACCTCTATCTCTAAACATGTGGACATATTTTTTGATTTTGGCTTTCGCTTGAGGACAAGCGAGGTCTAAGCTTGGGGGAGTTGATACGTCCATTTTGCAGCATGCTTTTATATTGATATTTATTGCATTATGGGCTGTTATTACACATTATGTCACAATACTTATGCCTATTCTCTCTTATTTTACAAGGTTTACATAAAGAGGGAGAATGCCGGCAGCTGGGATTTTGGGCTGGAAAAGGAGCAAATATTAGAGTCCTATTCTGCATAGCTCCAAAAGTCCTGAAACTTCACGGAAGTCATTTTCAGAATATATAAAAAATACTGAGCGCAAGAAGTTCACCATGGGGGCCACACCCTGCCCACGAGGGTGGGGGCGCGCCCTACCCCCTGGGCACGCCCCCCTACCTCGTGGGCCCCTGGTGGCCCTCCGATGACCATCTTCTGCTATATGGAGTCTTTCGATGAGGAAAAATCGGAAGCCATCTTTCCGGACGAGACTACGCCGCCACAAGGCGGAACCAATCTAGGGCTCTGGCGGAGCTGTTCTGCCGGGGAAACTTCCCTCCGGGAGGGGGAAATCATCGCCATCGTCATCACCAACGCTCCTCTCATTGGGAGAGGGCAATCTCCATCAACATCTTCACCAGCACCATCTCCTCTCAAAACCCTAGTTCATCTCTTGTATCCAATTCTTGTCTCTAAGCCTGGGATTGGTACCTGTGTGTTGCTAGTAGTGTTAATTACTCCTTGTAGTTAATGCTAGTTGGTTTATTTGGTGGAAGATCATATGTTTAGATCCTTTATGCATATTAATACCCCTCTAATTATGAACATCAATATGCTTTGTGAGTAGTTACGTTTGTTCCTGAGGACATGGGAGAAGTCTTGCTATTAGTAGTCATGTGAATTTGGTATTCATTCCATATTTTGATGAGATGTATGTTGTCTCTCCTCTAGTGGTGTTATGTGAACATCGACTACATAACACTTCACCATTATTTGGGCCTAGAGGAAGGCATTGGGAAGTAATAAGTAGATGATGGGTTGCTAGAGTGACAGAAGCTTAAACCCTAGTTTATGCGTTGCTTCATAAGGGGCTGATTTGGATCCATATGTTTCATTCTATGGTTAGGTTTACCTTAATACTTTTGTTGTAGTTGCGGATGCTTGCAATAGAGGTTAATCATAAGTGGGATGTTTATCCAAGTAAGGCCCGCACCCAAGCACCGGTCCACCCACATATCAGATTATCAAAGTACCGAACGTGAATCATATGAACGTGATGAAAACTAGCTTGACGATATTCCCATGTGTCCTCGGGAGCGCTTTCCTCTATATAAGAGTTTGTCCAGGCTTGTCCTTTGCTACAAAAAGGATTGGGCCACCTTGCTGCACTTTATTTACTTTTGTTACTTGTTGCTCGTTACCAATTATCTTATCACAAAACTATATGTTACCTATAATTTAAGTGCTTGCAAAGAATACCTTGCTGAAAACCGCTTATCATTTCCTTTTGCTCCTCGTTGGGTTCAACACTCTTACTTATCGAAAGGACCACGATAGATCCCCTATACTTGTGGGTCATCAGGCCTCCCTTTGAATGGATCCGTTTATTCGTATTCGGCTGTAGACCGGAATGTTCGGGGCCTTTATTGTTGGTCCCCGGACCCCTGGGCCACCGAAGTATCACCTTCGGGTTGTGTCTTCATCATCCCTCGCACCACTTGTTGATCGAGAGAGACCCTCCACGACGACACCTCGAAGTCGTCTGCCCTGTTGGGCGAGGAGATTGGTGGAAGCGCCTCGCTTTCCATCATCTCCGGAGAAGATCCCCCGAGGAAGAGGATTGTTGAAGAAGACTGCGTGCCGAACAGCAAAAAAACATATATTCTAGACATTACAAGAAAGGGGCGGGACGTGTTTAAAACACCCTTGTTCACTTATGATTTGGCCTGAGGCTTGTCCTCGTCATGGGACTGCATGATGACGTTGTCCTCCAAGCCCGAGCCACCTGACGAAGGCATCTTGCCTCGCTTAGGAGCCTTTTCCTCCCAATCTTTGGAGGTGGCCCTTTTCTTCCCATGGGGGGAAGAGACGTTGACTTCCCCATCATTTTTGTCTTCGGACGATGGAATTTTGTCTGGCACACCTTCGGGATGGGGGCCATCTTTGGTCCTCTCTGCCTTGCCTCCTTCACAGGCATCTGGTATGGTGTCGGGACTAGCATCCTTGTTAATGCAGGATCCGCTAAACCTTCGGGAAGGGGGGACGAACACCTAATCAGCTCTGCTTTCTTAATCCAGCCTTGGAAGGAGATAGTTTGCTCAGTAATGTATTATGGCATACTTAAAAAAGGGGTGTTCGGAAGTCAAGTGCTTACCGGGGTATCCGGACGGTTACAGTCGAAGCATGTGTCCTCAGTAGTGTCCGGCCAATGTTTTCATCTTCCGGAAAACAACTTCCACATCCCTTTGTGCGTAATGCTGAAGAAGTGTTGGAGGGTTTGTGGTCCTTCTGGATTGAACACCCACATACGAAGAGGCCTACGCTGGCATGGTAGGATTCGGCGAATCAGCATTACTTGAATCATGCTGACAAGATCGATGTCCCTCTCGAGGAGGGTTCGGATGCGGCTTTGTAGAGTCTGCACTTCATCAACTGATCCCCAATCCAGCCCCTTGTTGGCCCATGATGCAAGCTGTAACAGTGGGCCAGGGCGAAACATGGGTGCAACTACCCACTTGGTGCTACGGGGCTCCGTAACGTAAAACCACTCTCGCTGCCATTGATGGGAAGTTTCAGTAAAAGAGCCTTTTGGTCAAGGAGTGTTGGTGAGATGGCTGACTACAACACCGCACCACTCCACCTGTTCCCCGTCGACTACCTTTGGTTTCACACTGAAGGTCTTGAGCCATAAGCCGAAGTGTGGGGGGGTTCGGAGAAAGGCCTCGCATGTAATGATGAACGCCGAGACATGGAGGAAAGACTCTGGGGCTAGATCGTGAAAATCTAGTCCATAATAGAACATTAGCCCCCGGACGAAGGGGTGAAGAGCGAGCCGTAGCCCTCGAAGGAAGTGTGAGATGAATACAACCCTCTCGCCAGATATCAGGGTCGGGATAACCTGCCCTTGAGCAGGAAGCCTGTGGTGGATCTCCGCGGTCAGGTATCTAGTCGCTCGAAGCTTCGCAATATCCTCCTCTATAACAGAGGAAGCCACCCATAGGCCTTGAGGGCTGGGTCCGGACATAATGGGGAAGCTCGGAGCAATGAAGTCGAAACCTTGGTGCTAGAACTCCAGGTTGGAGAGGCTGAGGATAAGTTTGGCGTCAAAAAGGACGGCCCTTGGTTCCTTTATAAAGGCAGCGGGAGTTAAACGCCTCCTCTTGAGCCTGAAAGCCTGCCTATTCCTAAGGGATCTTTCCAACATAACGGTTGGGTTACCCACGCTCATGTTAATGGGAATCCCGCAATAAGGGGACACGATATCTGTTTCGACAGAGCGTGCCAATAGCAACCGCGCCTCGAAACATGGAACAGCGGGACAGGAAACGGTTCGAAAAACCGGGTGAGCGTGATGTCATGTTATAAAAGTTGTCCTCAGATTGGACTCGTGGAATATTATATTCTCTCTCCAGTTGTGTGTGGTGTTGTGTTACAGGTCCGGACACGTTCAAATACGTCCGAAGACTATCTTGGAGTTCAGAGGAAGGAACCCGCCTTGCAATGCCAAAGACATATCTACACGCCGGATACGTTGTCATTGAAGTCAGGTTCAGGGGCTACTGAGTGAGTCCTGGACTAAGGGATCCTCAGGCGTCCAGCCTGTTAGCCATGGGCCGGACTGATGGGCTGTGAAGATACGAAGACCGAAGACTGCACCCGTGTCCGGATGGGGCTCTCCTTGGCATGGAAGGCAAGCTTGGCGATCAAATATGTAGATTCCTTTCTTTGTAACCGACCTTGTGTAACCCTATATCCTACCGGTGTCTATATAAACCGGAGGACTTAGTCCGGAGGAGACACATTACCATAGCCATACAAGCTAGACCTCTAGGGTTTAGCCATTACGATCTTGAGGTAGATCAACTCTTGTAATACTCATATTCATCAAGATCAATCAAGCAGGACGTAGGATATTACCTCCATAGAGAGGGCCCGAACCTGGTTAAAACATTGTGTCCCCCGTCTCCTGTTACCATCGACCTTAGGCGCACAGTTCGGGACCCCCTACCCAAGATCCGCCGGTTTCGACACCGACACCGGCCTTGGTATGAAAGATATGGCATCTTTGGTCTTCTTCTTGTTGATGTTGAAGAGTCAAGACCATGGAGACAATGAGAGCGGGACTTGAGTCTTTGTCACAAAAGACTTGTTCCTCTTCATCGTTCACTTGCCGGTGCATGGAGACTTGCTCAAGTGCTTTCATTTCTCCTTCACTCATGGAGTCGTATGTACCATCGTCATTGAGGATCATGGTTCGCTTGTAGGTACACTCAAAGGACTTGTGGCCTCGGCCTCCGCATGTGAAGCATTTGAAGGAAATTGTCTTGATGGTCTCATCGGTTGGGGTAGATGATGGTGAAGCTCTCAGCTTGGAGTTGCTTGTAGTAGGATGATGACTTGGAGTTGTCGAAGTTTTCTTATAACTCGACTTGTCGACGTTGCTTGTAGAAGGCTTGGTTGATGTATAAGGTGTTGGAGTCGTTGAAGCTTGGGTGTTGGAGAAGCCGTATGACTTGGTTGAGAACATGGCATACTTGAAGTCATCTTGCACTTGACGTTCCGCTTTGGTAGCTTGATGCACTAGCTCGATGAGGTTCGAGTATGGTTGGAAGTCAGCGATCTTCTTGATGGGATGATTGAGTCCATTCAAGAAACGTGCCATAGTTTGCTCATCATCTTTCGTGACATTGGCTCGTATCATTGCAATCTCCATTTCCTTGTAGTACTCTTCAACGCTCTTAGTTCCTTGCTTGAGGAGTTCGAGTTTCTTGAAGAGGTTGTGGTTGTAGTAGGTTGGCACGAATCGTGCTTGAGGGAGTCCTGGACTAGGGGGTCTCTGGACAGCCGGACTATATCCTTTGGCCGGACTGTTGGACTATGAAGATACAAGTTTGAAGACTTCGTCCCGTGTCCGGATGGGACTCTACTTGGCGTGGAAGGCAAGCTAGTCAATACGGATATGTATATCTCCTCCCTTGTAACCGACCTTGTGTAACCCTAGCCCCCTCCGGTGTCTATATAAACCAGAGGGTTTAGTCCATAGGACAACATACAATCATACCATAGGCTAGCTTCTAGGGTTTAGCCTCTTCGATCTCGTGGTAGATCAACTCTTGTACTACTCATATTATCAAGAACAATCAATAAGGACGTAGGGTATTACCTCCGTCAAGAGGGCCCGAACCTGGGTAAACATCGTGTCCCCTGCCTCCTGTTACCATCCTCCTTAGACGCACAGTTCGGGACCCACTACCCGAGATCCGCCGGTTTTGACACCGACATTGGTGCTTTCATTGAGAGTTCCACTGTGTCGTCACCGTAAGGCTTGATGGCTCCTTCGATCATCGCTAGCGATGCGGTCCAGGGTGAGGCTTTCCTCCCCGGACAGATCTTCGTATTCGGCGGCTTCGCACTGCGGGCCAATTCGTTTCGCCATCTGGAGCAGATCAAAAGCTACGCCCCTGGCCATCAGGTCAGATTTGGAAACTTGAACTACACGACCGACATGCGCGGAGACTTGATCTTCGACAGATTCGAGCCCATGACGGACGCGCCGCACAGTCGTAACGAGCATGACATAACTCTGTCGTCGGACAGTGTTCAGGAGATTGCATCCGCAACTACTCCGGCCGTTAGCCCAGAGCAAATCGCGCCATCCGAGAGAGGAGGGATAGACCCCGCCATGGAGGCTGCACTCTCAGTGGCGATAGAGCCAAATACTGACTTCACCCCTTACGAGAACCGTGTCGCCGAACCACTGGATTCATCTCCGGCCACCGACTCCGAGCCGCTCACATCCGTGCCCGTCGAATCCGACTGGGCGCCAATTATGGAGTTCACCTCCGTGGATATCTTTCAGCACTCACCTTTCAGAGATGTGCTAAATTCATTAAGTTCTCTCTCCCTGTCAGGGGAACCTTGGCCGAACTATGTCTGGCTAGAATGGGATGCGGACGATGAAGAAATTCGCTGCCCACCCACCACCCACTTAGTAGCCACTGTCGACGACTTAACCGACATGCTCGACTTCGACTCCGAAGACTTCGACGGTATGGACGACGAAGCCGGAGACGAACATGAACCACCGCCCTCAGGGCACTGGACCGCCCCCTCATCATATGATATATACATGGTGGACACCCCCAAAGAAGGCAATGGCGATGAGACAGCGGAGGATGACCCCTCCAAGAAGCAACCCAAGCGCCAACGTCAGCGGCGCCGCTCTAAGTCCCGCCATAGCAAGAGCAGTGATACCGGCACAGGAGATAATAACACTTCAGATAGTGTCGAAGACAACAACAATCCCCTCCAGCACGGTGTAGAGCTAGAGGACGAACAAGCTAGCCCTCCAGAGCAGACAACAGATGGAGAACCGGAGGAGGACAATTACATGCCTCCCTCCGAAGACGAGGCGAGCCTCGGTAACGATGAGTTTATCGTGCCTGAGGACCCCGTCGAGCAAGAGCGCTTCAAGCGCCGGCTTATGGCCACGTCAAGTAGCCTTAAGGAAAAACAGCAACAGCTTCAAGCTGATCAAGAACTGCTAGCAGACAGGTGGACCGAAGTCCTTGCGGCCGAGGAGCATGAACTCGAGCGCCCGTCCAAGAGTTACCCAAAACGCAGGTTGCTACCTCACCTCGAGGAGGAAGCATTAAAACCTCATTCACCAGCGTACGATGCGGCTGACCGGCCACTACGCGGCAGAACCAGAGAGGCGTTTCAGTCTAAAGTTCATACCACACCCCGTCGCCACTCAGTCAAAAATATTAAGGCCCGGGGCAACACAGAGGACCTGCGCGACATCTTAGACAATAAGGCAAAAATCACAAGGTCAATATATGGGACACGGGCACGTGCGCCCACACGAGACGACAATCGTCGCGTCGGATACACCAAGTGTAAATCCGGCCGGGCTGAATATAGCAGACAAGACTCCTACGAACTACGTCGGGATATAGCCCGGCACAGAGGTGCACACACCCCTTATGCTTCACTGATGAAGTTATGAATCATGAATTCCTGGAGGGTTTCAAACCCATAAATATCGAATCATACGATGGCACAACAGATCCCGCTGTATGGATTGAGGATTTCCTCCTTCACATCCACATGGCTCGCGGCGATGATCTACATGCCATCAGGTACCTCCCACTAAAACTCAAAGGACCAGCTCGGCATTGGCTAAATAGCTTGCCAGCAGATTCCGTCGGCAGTTGGGAGGATCTAGAAGATGTATTTCTTGACAACTTCAAGGGCACTTATGTGCGGCCACCGGATGCTGATGACTTGAGCCACATAACCCAGCAGCCAGGGGAATCGGCCAGACAATTCTGGACACGGTTCCTAACTAAGAAAAATCAAATTGTAGACTGTCCGGATGCAGAGGCCCTAGCGGCATTCAAGCATAACATCCGCGACGAGTGGCTCGCCTGCCACCTCGGCCAGGAGAAGCCGAAGTCTATGGCAGCCATCACGACACTCATGACCCGCTTTTGTGCGGGCGAGGACAGCTGGCTGGCTCGCAGCAACAACACATCAAAGAATCCGGATACCTCGGATACCAAAGATGTTAATGGTAGGCAGCGTCGTAATAGACCAAAGCGCCGCAATAACGGCGATAACACCGAAGATACGGCAGTCAATGCCGGATTCAGAGGCTCTAGATCCGGTTAGCGGAAAAAGCCATTCAAAAGAAATACTCCGGCTCAGTCCAGTCTGGATCGCATAATGGATCGCTCGTGTCAAATCCACGGCACCCCCGACAAGCCAGCCAATCACACCAACAGAGAATGCTGGGCGTTCAAGCAGGCCGGCGAGTTAAATGCCGAAAACAAGGACAAGGGGCTGCATAGCGATTAGGACTGGGCGTTCGGTTCCCCCGAACCGATCAGTTCGGTTCCTCGGTGTATTTAACATTTCGGTTCTGTCAAAATACTGATCGATCGGTGAATTGAAAATTACCTGACCGAAGATTCTTTGCACCGAAATGTCGGTTCGGTCGTCGGTTCCACCGAAACAACACTGAGATATATGTATTTAATAACAACCGCGGCCTGCGTCTATTTCAATGTACAGTGCTTGTACCTCTGCCTACTAGTAGCTAGTAATAAAGGCTAGCTTGCTTCGCTGTTTCCTCCTATTGATTCTCCTGAGTAAAAATTAGCGGTAGCGGCTCACTCGGTAAAGTACTACTACTAGTACCTATTACTACCTACACAAGAGAAGTAGCACTATCTCTTTTACACAAAATTTAAAGCGACGTTGAGCCCAATGAGTCAAAGGCACCTCCTGCCGATACAACCGTGGTACTCGTGCACTTGGGCAGATAGCACTTGATAACAACAGGCGTGCAGGTCAGACATCTATATTTCTTGGTTTTCGGTCCACTCGGTTACCCGAGGTAGAGACCCGAGTTAACCGGACTAAGTTTGGTTTCCACCAAATGCAAACCGGATGTAGTACCGAAGTTTTCAGTTTCGGTGTATTCGGGTTCGGTGCCGGTTAGTTCGGTTCGGGACATTGGTTTTCGGGTTATATGCCTAGCCCTAATAGCGATGATGAGGAGGAGCCCCGGCCACCGAACACAGGAGGACAGAAGGGGTTTCCCCCACAAGTGAAGACGGTGAACATGATATAGGTAACCCACATTCCCAAGAGGGAGCGGAAGCATGCACTAAGGGACGTCTATGCGATGGAGCCCGTAGCTCCAAAGTTCAACCCATGGTCTGCTTGCCCAATCACCTTCGATCACAAGGATCACCCCACTAGCATCCGTCATGGCGGATCCACCGCACTGGTCCTAGACCACATCATTGACGGATTTCACCTCACTCGAGTCCTTATGGACGGCGACAGCAGCCTGAACCTGCTTTATCAGGATACAGTGCGAAAAATGGGTATCGATCCCTCGAGGATCAAACCCAGCAAAACCACCTTTAAAGGCGTCATCCCAGGTGTAGAGGCCCATTGCACAGGCTCAATCACACTGGAAGTGGTCTTTGGATCACCGGATAACTTCGGAAGCGAAGAATTAATCTTTGACATTGTCCCATTTTGCAGTGGCTATCATGCACTGCTCGGACGGACAGCATTTGCAAAATTCAATGCAGTGCCGCATTACGTGTACCTCAAGCTCAAGATGCCAGGACCTCGCGGGGTCATAACAGTAAATGGAAACACAGAACACTCACTTCGTATGGAAGAGCACACTGCGGCCCTTGCAGCAGAGGCACAAAGCAGCCAGTTCAGGCAGACCACTCATTTGGGGTCACAGCCCCCGGACACCTTCAAGCGAGTCCGGAACAAGCTGCAACAGGATCGCCTGGCACGATCAGAGCTCGCCTAGCAATCCGGCCCCCGTCCCAGTCCCAGTGAAGCGACGAAATCCGTGCCGCGCGTACATAACTACGCATTGAAAATACCATGGACATAGGCGGGGGCACAATCAGGACACGCCCCGCATTGTGGCTTAACCACACTAGGGGTTGTATACCTTCGACATTCCTTTTCTCTTTCAGGGCCTAACTCTCTGGAAGCCCTTTCCGGCAGTACGATTGTCGGACACATTCCGGAAGCAACAACCAAGGTGGCAAGAAGCTAAGATGAACACGGGAACCGCCAGGTGGTCTCTAGTAATAATTGATATACCCGCTTTTCACTATTTTATGCGTAGCTTGCCCTGGGATAGGACATTTCGAATTGTCCTCCTTTATGCTTATTGCACTACTTGTACCAAGTACGCTTCGACGTATCATTTAAATAACAATGCATATCATTAATCTGTCATTGCATTATTTAAGTTTTCCTCTTTCTCTTATACATGTCCATTTGCAACAATCCGCACCCGCACGTGCGGATGCGGTCAGTTCGCCAGGGGTCCTCGTTTACCCCATAATACGGCGCAAGAAGTCCGAACACTTTCGACAGTGCGGCACCCCGAACTTATAGCATTATATGCATCAGCTCCGAATCATGTCTTTGGTCAAATGTTGGGTTGCCCGGCTCCCACACTTTGGTACCTTATGTTCCGCTATATTGGCTAAGGTAGCGGTGGGAGAACTACTACGATTGTGTCCCGGTTCTTCCAGACGAACACCTCAGTAGAGAAAGCCAAAAACTGACTATCATGATAAGGCGAGAGATTGGTCGCTGTTCGAGAGGTCTCAAGTCCTTAAAGACTTTTTCCGCTTTGGGCGAGGAGTCGGCCTTGTCCGGCTTAGGCGTGTATAGAGCCCCAAATTCGGCCCTCCGAATACCAGGGGCTTCGCCAAAAATTTAAAATCATAGACTTCTATGGCTAAGTGAGAGTGATAAAGCATTATAGTCCAATTGCCTGGTTCGTTGCGCTGAACACCTCCCTTGAAGGACCCAAAATTGGGGTAAAGAGTGTTCAGATTTATCCCAAACACCCAAGTACTAGTTACATGGGGGTAGAAGCCGACGACTGGCCAACTCTCAGGTTTTAAAAACGGCCGCACAGAAGGTAATATTTTAAATTAAGAAAGCGTCGCATGGTGCAAACGAACTCATTTAATATCACAGGATCACATGGGCATGTTCATTCAAAAATTACATCCTTGGCACACTCATCTGCCACTAAGCGGGAACCCTTCAGGACACTCTCATAATAATTCTCGGGGTAGCGATGCTCCTTGCCCTCTGGCAGCCCCTCCTTCACCAGCTTCACGGCGTCCAGCTTCGCCCAGTGCACCTTCGCCCGGGCAAAAGCCCTGCGTGCACCCTTGATGCAGACGGACCGCTTGATGACTTCAAGCCGTGGGCAGGCTTCCACTAGCCGCCTCACCAGGCCGAAGTAGCTGCCGGACAGGGGCTCGACAAGCCACATCTGGACTATAAGGCCCCTCATGGCCTGTTCGGCCGCCTTGTGAAGCTCGACCAACTGCTTCAGCTGGTCGCTCAAGGGCACGGGGTGTTCGGTCCCAGTATACTGATACCAGAACAACTTCTCCGTTGAGCTCCCCTCCTCAGCCCAGTAAAACTCTGCGGCATCCACGCTGCGGGGAAGATCTGCAAACGCTCCTGAAGAGCTCCGAACTCAGGTAAGAAAAAGGAAAGTCTCCTTCACATGCTTGCTTTGCATATTCAATGCCTTACCCGTTGCTATCTTCTTCACCGCGTCAATATCCTGAAGGGCCTTGTGGGCTTCGGCCTTGGCGCTCCAAATGCTTTCAAGCGCCTGCGCGAGCTCGGACTTTCGCGTCTTGGAGTCAAGCTCCAAGGACTCATGCTTTTTGGCAAGAGCCTCGAGCTCTTGCTGCACCTCGCCTACTCGGGCTTCTTGTTTCTCCCGTTCAATGCGTTCTTTGGCCGTTTTGTCTTCGGCCTCGGACAACGCCTTCCTCAGGGTCTCCACCTCGGTCGTAGCCCCTGTCAAATTCATGACGATCCTATTACTTCACACCCAAACTTCTTTTTAACTATATAGACAAGGGTATATCTTACCTTTGCTCTCTTAAAGCTGCCTCTTGGTAAGGCCGAGCTCGTCCTCGGACCGCTTCAGGGCCTGCTTTAGCGCAGAGACCTCCGCAGTACGTGCGGCAGCGGGCAGCAGTGAACCCTGCACATACACATAGATATACTCTAATTAGACTCCTGAGTTATCATTTGATCCTCTATTTGGTTTTTCTTCGCGAACGCCGAACAGAGCATCAGGGGCTACTATCTATGCGGTAATATTTTCTTATATTTTGATTGCTTACCTCAAAGCCTATTAGGAGGCTGGCGCAAGCTTCAGTCAGTCCGTTTTTGGCGGACTGAACCTTCTCGACCACCGCACTCATGATAGTGCGGTGCTCTTCTTCGATGGAAGCACTGCGAAGCGCTTCCAGCAGGTTGTCCGGTGCCTCTGGTTGGACAAAGAACACCGACACGGATGGTTGGCCCCCCTTGACGGGGGACCGCCTGCCAGAGTCCGGAACCATTGAAGGTTCCGACGCAGTGTCCGGCTGGGGCCCGAACTCGAAGCCCATAGGAGCATCGCTCCCTTGGTACCCAGGGTCCGGGAAGTCGCCGTGAGGTGCCCCCAGGACCACCTCCCCTTGGCTCGGTGCCTTTTGAGACAACACCTCGGTGTTGTCCGTAGGGCGAGGGGTGGAAGCAGTCGGAGGAGAACCGTTGTTCATATCCGACGAGTCCAAAGAGCCGCTCGATGAAGGTACGTCGAGATGAGCTCGGGCCGGACTGCATAATCATGTTCGACATGAGGGCAGGCAGTACAATAAAACATACCATGAAGTACTACGGTGTCCGGACACTTACGATTTCGCCAGGGGCTTGACCCTGGGTAGCCACTCATCGCCGCAGTCGACGGCCGTCATGGCGCAGTCCGGAGGGAGGGCCCTTCCCTTCTTGGACCCTTCGACCTCCCCGGATGGGTCGGCCTTCCTTTTCTTGTCTCCCCCGGCTGGGGGGAGAACTTTTCTCCTCCTCCTCGTTTCCGTGGGAGGAGTGCGCGTCGAAGTCATCGTCCGATGACTCCGATACAACCTTGCGCCGGAGACCCTTTCGGGTCCCTGTGGCCTTCTTCTTGGTCTTCTTTTCCGGCACCTCGTAGGGTGCCGGAGTCAGCATCTTCGTCAGAAGAGCGTCTGCAGGATCTTCGGGGAACGGGGCTGGGCTATCAAGCTGCTCCACCGTCTCTATCCAGTCCTGTTAATGACATGGAAGTTCAGATTCTGCACACAACTAAACTGGGGCAAATAAATACCCTGGGAGATATGAAAACCTACCGGATTGGCGCGGCGCTTTGCGCTGAGTCCGCGGTCCTCGATGAGGGAGGGAGGCATCTCGGCGCTCTTGAACAGCACCCTCCAGACATCCTTGTGCGTTGTGTCATAGAGCTCTCGCAGCGTCTGGTGCCTGGCCGAGTCAAACTCCCACAAATTGAATGCCCGTCTTTGGCACGGAAGGATCCGGCGGAAGAGCATAACCTCGACCACATTGACAAGCTTGATTTTTCTGCTCGTCATGTTCTGGATGCAGGTCTGGAGTCCGGGTAGCTCTACCGAAGAACCCCAGGATAGGCCCTTCTTTTTCCAGGAGGTGAGCCGCATGGGGATTCTGGATCGAAATTTGGGGGCCGCCACCCAGTTGGAGTCACGCGGCTCGGTGATGTAGAACCACCCCGATTGCCACCCCTTTATGGTATCCACATAGGTTCCCTTGAGCTAGGTGACATTAGGCATCTTGCCCACCATGGCGCCTCTGCACTCTGCTTGCTGGCCTCCCACCACCTCCGGTTTGACGTTGAAGGTTTTTAGCCATAGGCCGAAGTGGGGCCTGATGCGGAGGAAGGCCTCGCACACGACGATAAACGCCGAGATGTTGAGGATGAAATTGGGGGCCAGATCATGAAAATCCAGCCCATAGTAGAACATGAGCTCGCGGACAAATGGGTGGAGAGGGAATCCCAGTCCGCGGACAAAATGGGTAAGAAAAACTACCCTCTCATGGGGTTCGGGCATTGGGATGATCTGCCCCACATTCGGCAGCCGGTGTGCGATATCCGCAGCCAGGTATCTGGCTTCCCGTAACTCTTTGATGTTCACCGTCCACTTGCCTCCTGCTCCAGACATGCTTGGAGTGGTTCGAGAAGAAGAACGCGAGCTTGGGTGCTAGAGCTCGAGTGTGTGGGAATGGGTAAGTGGGGAGGAAGAAGGTGTGGGTGAAAAAAGTAAATCTTTGTCCCTTTAATAAGGGCAGAAGAGGCGATGTGCCTCCCCACTTGCCTAGCAAAACCGCTTATTCCCCAGGCGCCGTAATTGATGGCACGGTTGGGTTACCCACGTCCGTATTGATGAGAATCTCGTGATAAGGGGAACACGAACTTTGCTTTGACAAGACGTGTCAAGAAAACTTCCTCGCGATATGTGCGGAGCTGGTTAAGAAAAGCGGTTCGAATAAAAACCGGGCCATGGCATGATGTCATGCTGTCAAAACGTGTCAATAGATTAGATTCATGGAAATATTATTCTCTCTACGGTGGTATGTGGAACTTATTTTGCAGGGTCAGACACTATCCTTGTATTCAAAATCTTCAATGGTGTATTCGGAGGAGGAACCCGCCTTGCAATGCCGAATACAACACTGTGCGCCGGACTCATCGTCATTGAAGCCTGGTTCAGGGGCTACTGAGGGAGTCCTGGACTACGGGGTCTCCGGACAGCCGGACTATATCCTTTGGCCGAACTGTTGGACTATGAAGATACAAGTTTGAAGACTTCATCCCGTGTCCGGATGGGACTCTACTTGGCGTGGAAGGCAAGCTAGGCAATACGGATATGTATATCTCCTCCCTTGTAACCGGCCTTGTGTAACCCTAGCCCCCTCCGGTGTCTATATAAACCAGAGGGTTTAGTCCGTAGGACAACATACAATCATACCATAGGCTTGAAGGAAATATGCCCTAGAGGCAATAATAAAGTTATTATTTATTTCCTTATATCATGATAAAAGTTTATTATTCATGCTAGAATTGTATTAACCAGAAACATAATACATGTGTGAATACATAGACAAACAGAGTGTCACTAGTATGCCTCTACTTGACTAGCTCGTTAATCAAAGATGGTTATGTTTCCTAACCATGGACAAAGAGTTGTTATTTGATTAACGGGATCACATCATTAGTTGAATGATCTGATTGACATGACCCATTCCATTAGCTTAGCACCCGATCGTTTAGTATGTTGCTATTGCTTTCTTCATGACTTATACATGTTCCTATGACTATGAGATTATGCAACTCCCGTTTGCCAGAGGAACACTTTGTGTGCTACAAAACGTCACAACGTAACTGGGTGATTATAAATGAGCTCTACAGGTGTCTCCAAAGGTACATGTTGGGTTGGCGTATTTCGAGATTAGGATTTGTCACTCCGATTGTCGGAGAGGTATCTCTGGGCCCTCTCGGTAATACACATCACATAAGCCTTGCAAGCATTGCAACTAATGAGTTAGTTGTGAGATGATGTATTACGGAACGAGTAAAGAGACTTGCCGGTAACAAGATTGAACTAGGTATGGGATACCGACGATCGAATCTCGGGCAAGTAACATACGATGACAAAGGGAACAACGTATGTTGTTATGCGGTCTGACCGATAAAAGATCTTCGTAGAAAATGCAGGAGCCAATATGAGCATCCAGGTTCCGCTATTGGTTATTGACCAGAGACGTGTCTCGGTCATGTCTACATTGTTCTCGAACCCGAGGGTCCGCGTGCTTAAGGTTTCGATGACAGTTATATTATGAGTTTATGCGTTTTGATGTACCGAAGGTTGTTCGGAGTCCCGGATGTGATCACGGACATGACGAGGAGTCTCGAAATGGTCGAGACATAAAGATTGATATATTGGAAGCCTATGTTTGGATATCGGAAGTGTTCCGGGTGAAATCGGGATTTTACTGGATTACCGGGAGGTTACCGGACCCCCCCCCCCCCGGGAGGTATATGGGCCTTAGTGGGCCTTAGTGGAAGAGAGGAGAGGTGGCCAGAGATGGGCCGCGCGCCCCTCCCCCCCTTGGTCCAAATAGGACAAGGAGAGGGGGCCGGCCCCCCTTCCTCCTCTCTCTCCTCTTTCCCCCCCCCTCCGCGAATCCTATTCCAACTAGGAAAGGGGGGAGTCCTACTCCCGGAGGGAGTAGGACTCCTCCTGGCGCGCCTCCTCTTGGCCGGCCGCCCCCCCCCCCTTGGATACTTTATATCCGGAGGCAAGGGGCACCCCTAGACACACAAGTTGATCCACGTGATCATATTCTTAGCCGTGTGCGGTGCCCCCTTCCACCATAGTCCTCGATAATATTGTAGCGGTGCTTAGGCGAAACCCTGCGGCAGTAGTACATCAAGATCGTCACCACGCCGTCGTGCTGACGGAACTCTTCCCCGACACTTTGCTGGATCGGAGTCCGGGGATCATCATCGAGCTGAACGTGTGCTAGAACTCGGAGGTGCCGTAGTTTCGGTGCTTGATCGGTCGGGCCGTGAAGACGTACGACTACATCAACCAAGTTAACGCTTCCCTTGTCGATCTACAAGGGTACGTAGATCACACTCTCCCCTCTCGTTGCTATGCATCACCATGATCTTGCGTGTGCGTAGGAAATTTTTTGAAATTACTACGTTCCCCAACAAGGCTAGCTTCTAGGGTTTAGCCTCTTCGATCTCGTGGTAGATCAACTCTTGTACGACTCATATTATCAAGAACAATCAAGCAGGACGTAGGGTATTACCTCCGTCAAGAGGGCCCGAACCTAGGTAAACATCGTGTCCCCTGCCTCCTGTTACCATCCACCTTAGACGCACAGTTCGGGACCCCCTACTCGAGATCCGCCAGTTTTGACACCGACAGTGCTCTTATGATGCTACCTCTTGAGCACTGCGTTGGTTTTCCCCGAAAAGGAAGGGATGATGCAACAAAGTAGCGTAAGTATTTCCCTCAGTTTTTGAGAACCAAGGTATGATGTCTACTACACAACCTTCTTCTTGTAGATGTTGTTGGGCCTCCAAGTGCAGAGGTTTGTAGGACAGTAGCAAATTTCCCTCAAGTGGATGACCTAAGGTTTATCAATTCATAGGAGGCATAGGATGAAGATGGTCTCTCTCAAGCAACCCTGCAACCAAATAACAAAGAGTCTCTTGTGTCCCCAACACATCCAATACAATGGTAAATTGTATAGTTGCACTAGTTCGGCGAAGAGATGGTGATACAAGTGGTATATGGATGGTGGATAATAGTTTTAGTAATCTAAAAATATAAAAACAGCAAGGTAACAAATGATAAAAGTGAGCGTAAACGGTATTGGAATGCGTTGAAACAAGGCCTAGGGTTCATACTTTCACTAGTGCAAGTTCCCTCAACAATACTAACATAATTAGATCACATAACTATCCCTCAACATGCAACAAAGAGTCACTCCAAAGTCACTAATAGCGGAGAACAAATGAAGAGATTATGGTAGGGTACGAAACCACCTCAAAGTTATTCTTTCCAATCAATACATTGGGCTATTCCTATACGTGTCACAAACAGCCCTAGAGTTCATACTAGAATAACACCTTAAGACACAAATCAATCAAAACCCTAATGTCACCTAGATACTCCAATGTCACCTCAAGTTTCCGTGGGTATGATTATACGATATGCATCACACAATCTCAGATTCATCTATTCAACCAACACATAGGACCTCAAAGAGTGCCCCAAAGTTTCTACCGGAGAATCACGACGAAAACGTGTGCCAACCCCTATGCATAGGTTCATGGGCGGAACCCGCAAGTTGATCACCAAAACATACATAAAGTGAATCACGTGGTATCCCATTGTCACCACAAATACGCAAGGCAAGACATACATCAAGTGTTCTCAAATCTTTACAGACTCAATCCGATAAGATAACTTCAAAGGGGAAACTCAATCCATTACAAGAGAGTAGAGGGGGAGGAGAAACATAAGATCCAACTATAATAGCAAAGCTCGCGATACATCAAGATCGTGCCAAATCAAGAACACGAGAGAGAGAGAGAGAGAGAGAGAGAGATCAAACACATAGCTACTGGTACATACCCTCAGCCCCGAGGGAGAACTACTCCCTCCTCGTCATGGAGAGCACCAGGATGATGAAGATGGCCACCGGAGAGGGATTGCCCCCTCCGGCAGGGTACCGGAACGGGTCTAGATTAGTTTTCGGTGGCTACGAAGGCTTCTGGCAGCGAAACTCCCGATCTATTGTCTTCCCCGATCGTTTTAGGGTATATGGAGATATATAGGTGGAAGAAGTACGTCACGGGAGCCACGAGGGGCCCACGAGGGTGGAGGGCGCGCCCCCTGCCTCGTGGCTTCCTCGTTGCTTCCCTTACGTGGACTCCAAGTCTCCCGGGTTGCTTTCCTTCCAAAAGTAAGTTCCGTGAAGTTTCAGGTCAATTGGACTCCGTTTGATTTTCCTTTTCTGCGATACTCTAAAACAAGGAAAAAACAGAAACTGGCGTTGGGCTCTAGGTTAATAGATTAGTCCCAAAAATCATATAAAATAGCATATAGATGCATATAAAACATCCAAGGTTGATAATATAATAGCATGGAACAATCAAAAATTATAGATACGTTGGAGACGTATCAGCATCCCCAAGCTTAATTCCTGCTCGTCCTCGAGTAGGTAAATGATAAAAACAGAATTTTTGATGTGGAATGCTACCTAACATATTTCTCTAAGTAATTCTTCTTTATTGTGGCATGAATTTTCAGATCCATAAGATTCAAGACAAAATATTAATATTGACATAAAAATAATAATACTTCAAGCATACTAACTAAGCAATCATGTCTTCTGAAAATAACATGGCCAAAGAAAGCTATCCCTACAAAATCATATAGTCCGGTTATGCTCCATCTTCACCACACAAAATATTTAAATCATGCACAACCCCGATGACAAGCCAAGCAATTGTTTCATACTTTTGATGTTCTCAAACTTTTTCAATCTTCACGCAATATATGAGCGTCAGCCATGGACATAGCACTATAGGTGGAATAGAATGGTGGTTGTGGAGAAGACAAAAAGGAGAAGATAGTCTCACATCAACTAGGCGTATCAACGGGCTATGGAGATGCCCATCAATAGATATCAATGTGAGTTAGTAGGGATTGCCATGCAACGAATGCACTAGAGCTATAAGTGTATGAAAGCTCAAAAAGAAACTAAGTGGGTGTGCATCCAACTTGCTTGCTCACGAAGACCTAGGGCATTTTGAGGAAGCCCGTCATTGGAATATACAAGCCAAGTTCTATAATGAATGATTCCCACTAGTATATGAAAGTGACAACATAGGAGACTCTCTATCATGAATATCATGGTGCTACTTTGAAGCACAAGTGTGGTAAAAGGATAGTAACATTGTCCCTTCTCTCTTTTTCTCTCATTTTTTTTATTTTTTATTTTTTTATTTGGGCCTTCTTTTTTTATGGCCTCTTTTTTTTATTTGGGCTTCTTTGGCCTCTTTTTTTCATCTGAAGTCTCATCCCGACTTGTGGGGTAATCATAGTCTCCATCATCCTTTCCTCACTGGGACAATGCTCTAATAATGATGATCATCACACTTTTATTTTCTTACAACTCAAGAATTACAACTCGATATTTAGAACAAGATATGACTCTATATATGAATGCCTCCGGCGGTGTACCGGGATGTGCAATGACTCATGAGTGACATGTATGAAAGAATTATGAACGGTGGCTTTGCCACAAATACAATGTCAACTACATGATCATGCAAAGCAATATGACAATAATGAATGTGTCATGATGAACGGAATGATGGAAAGTTGCATGGCAATATATCTCGGAATGGCTATGGAAATGCCATAATAGGTAGGTATGGTGGGTTTATGGTACCGGCGAAAGTTGCGTGGTACTAGAGAGGCTGGCAATGGTGGGAGGGTGAGAGTGCGTATAATCCATGGACTCAACATTAGTCATAAAGAACTCACGTACTTATTGCAAAAATCTATTTGTTATCGAAACAAAGTACTACGTGCATGCTCCTAGGGGGATAGATTGGTAGGAAAAGACCATCGCTCGTCCCTGACCGCCATTCATAAGGAAGACAATCAATAAATAAATCGTGCTCCGACTTCATCACATAACGGTTCACCATACATGCATGCTACGGGAATCACAAACTTCAACACAAGTATTTCTCAAATTCACAACTACTCAACTAGCATGACTCTAATATCACCATCTTCATATCTCAAAACAAGCATCAAGTATCAAACTTCTCTTAGTATTCAATGCACTTATATGAAAGTTTTTATTATATCCCTCTTGGATGCCCATCATATTAGGACTAGTTTCATAACCAAAGCAAACTACCATGCTGTTCTAAAGACTCTCAAAATGGTATAAGTGAAGCATGAGAGTTCATTAGTTTCTATAACATAAAACCACCACCGTGCTCTAGAAAGATATAAGTGAAGCACTAGAGCAACAACAAACTACTCCGAAAGATATAAGTGAAGATCAATGAGTAGTCGAATAATTATGCAACTATGTGAAGACTCTATAACATTTAAGAATATCAGATCTTGGTATTTTATTCAAACAGCAAGCAAAACTAAATAAAATAAAATGACGCTCCAAGCAAAACACATATCATGTGGTAAATAAAAATATAGCTCCAAGTAAAGTTACCGATGGAAGTAGACGAAAGAGGGGATGCCTTCCGAGGCATCCCCAATCTTAGGCTTTTGGTTGTCCTTGAATATTACCTTGGGGTGCCTGGGTATCCCCAAGCTTAGGCTCTTTCCACTCCTTATTCCATAGTCCATCGAATCTTTACCCAAAACTTGAAAACTTCACAACACAAAACTTAACAGAAAACTCGTAAGCTCCGTTAGCGAAAGAAAACAAAACACCACTTCAAGGTACTGTAATGAAATCATTCTTTATTTATATTGGTGTTAAACCTACTGTATTCCAACTTCTCTATGTTTTATAAACTATTTTACTAGCCATAGATTCATCAAAATAAGCAAACAACACACGAAAAACAGAACCTATCAAAAACAGAACAGTCTGTAGTAATCTGGATCAAACGTATACTTCTGGAACTCATAAAATTCTCAAATAAATTGATGGACGTGAGGAATTTATCTATTAATCATCTTCAAAAATAATTAACTAAATATCACTCTTCAATAAAAAATGGCAGCAATTCTTGTGAGCGCTAAAGTTTCTGTTTTTTACAGCATGATCGCAAAGACTTTCCCCCAGTCTTCCCAAAGGTTCTACTTGGCACAAACACTAATTAAAAGCATAAAACCACATCTAAACAGAGTCTAGATGAATTATTTATTACTAAACAGGAACAAAAGGCAAGGAACAAAAATAAAATTGGGTTGCCTCCCAACAAGCGCTATCGTTTAACGCCCCTAGCTAGGCACGATGATTTCAATGATGCTCACATAAAGGATAAGAATTGGAACATAAAGAGAGCATCATGAAGAATATGACTAACACATTTAAGTCTAACCCACTTCCTATCAATAGGGATTTTTTGAGCAAAAAATTTATGGGAACAATAATCAACTAGCATAGGAGAGCAAAACAGACATAACTTTAAAACTTTAAGCACATAGAGAGGAAACTTGATATTATTGCAATTCATACAAGCATATATTCCTCCCTCATAATAATTTTCAGTGGCATCATGAATGAATTCAAAAATATAACCAGCACCTAAAGCATTCTTTTCATGATCTACAAGCATAGAAATTTCATTACTCTCCACATAAGCAAATTTCTTCTCATGAATAATAGTGGGAGCAAACTCAGCAAAATAATTATCATGTGAGGCATAATCCAATTGAAAACTAAAATCATGATGAAAAGATTCATGGATATCATTATTCTTTATAGCATACAAGTCATCACAATAATCATCATAGATAGCAACTTCGTTCTCATAATCAATTGGAACCTCTTCCGGAATAGTGGGTTCATCACAAAATAAAGTCATGACCTCTCCAAATCCACTTTCATCAATATAATCATCATAAATAGGAGGCATGCTTTCATCATAGTAACTTTGTTCATCAAAACTTGGGGGACAAAAAATATCATCTTCATCAAACATAGTTTCCCCAAGCTTGTGGCTTTGCATATCATTAGCATCATCGATATTCAAGGAATTCATACTAACAACATTGCAATCATGCTCATCATTCAAATATTTAGTGCCAAACATTTTAATGCATTCTTCTTCTAACACTTGAGCACATTATCGGAATCCTTATTCTCATGAAAGACATTAAAAAGGTGAAGCATATGAGGCATCCTTAATTCCATTTTTTTGTAATTTTCTTTTATAAACTAAACTAGTGATAAAACAAGAAACTAAAAGACTCGATTGCAATATCTAAAGATATACCTTCAAGCACTCACCTCCCCAGCAACGGCGCCAAAAAAGAGCTTGATGTCTACTACACAACCTTCTTCTTGTAGACGTTGTTGGGCCTCCAAGTGCAGAGGTTTGTAGGACAGTAGCAAATTTCCCTCGAGTGGATGACCTAAGGTTTATCAATCCGTAGGAGGCGTAGGATGAAGATGGTCTCTCTCAAGCAACCCTGCAACCAAATAACAAAGAGTTGCTTGTGTCCCCAACACACCCAATACAATGGTAAATTGTATAGGTGCACTAGTTCGGCGAAGAGATGGTGATACAAGTGGTATATGTATGGTAGATAATAGTTTTAGTAATCTGAAAATATAAAAACAGCAAGGTAACGAATGATAAAAGTGAGCGTAAACGGTATTGCAATGCGTTGAAACCGGGCCTAGGGTTTATACTTTCACTAGTGCAAGTTCCCTCAACAATACTAACATAATTGGATCACATAACTATCCCTCAAAATGCAACAAAGAGTCACTCCAAAGTCACTAATAGCAGAGAACAAACAAAGAGATTATGGTAGGGTACGAAACCACCTCAAAGTTATTTTTTCCAATCAATCCATTGGGCTATTCCTATAAGTGTCACAAACAGCCCTAGAGTTCATACTAGAATAACACCTTAAGACACAAATCAATCAAAACCCTAATGTCACCTAGATACTCCAATGTCACCTCAAGTATCCGTGGGTATGATTATACGATATGCATCACACAATCTCAGATTCATCTATTCAACCAACACATAGGACCTCAAAGAGTGCCCCAAAGTTTCTACCGGAGAATCACGATGAAAATGTGTGCCAACCCCTATGCATAGGTTCATGGGCGGAACCCGCAAGTTGATCACCAAAACATACATCAAGTGAATCACGTGGTATCCCATTTTCACCACAGATACGCACGGCAAGACATACATCAAGTGTTCTCAAATCTTTAAAGACTCAATCCGATAAGATAACTTCAAAGGGGAAACTCAATCCATTACAAGAGAGTAGAGGGGGAGGAGAAACATAAGATCCAACTATAGTAGCAAAGCTCGCGATACATCAAGATCGTTCCAAATCAAGAACACGAGAGAGAGAGAGAGATCAAACACAAAGCTACTGGTACATACCCTCAGCCCCGAGGGAGAACTACTCCCTCCTCGTCATGGAGAGCACCGAGATGATGAAGATGGCCACCGGAGAGGGATTGCCCCCTTCGGCAGGGTGCCGGAACGGGTCTGGATTGGTTTTCGGTGGCTACAGAGGCTTCTCGCGGCGGAACTCCTGATCTATTGTGTTCCCTGATCGTTTTAGGGTATATGGAGATATATAGGCGGAAGAAGTACATCAGGGGAGCCATGAGGGGCCCACGAGGGTGGAGGGCGCGCCCAGGGGGGTGGGCGCGTGTAGCGACCAAACCTCAAATAGTCTGATCTATGTATGTGCTCCGGTGTCATCCCTGGATCAGTAATGCTGACACCACACAGTACTCGGAGGATTTATAACGGAGTAGCAATCACACACTTATTACATCGAGTGTCTCAATAGAGAACTATTACAATAAATATGGCTTAAGGCCATCTAATAACGATAACAGCGGAAGGCTTGGAAGATAAGTGAGTCCATCAACTCCAACGGCATCACTGAGTATAGAACCACGACCTAAAAACTCCTTAATCGTCGTCTGAAAAGTCTGCAACATTAACGTTGCAGCCCGAAACAGGTCAGCACATGGAATATGCTGGCAAGGTAACACATAGAGAGTAATGGAATGAAACAGCTATACTATATGCATATTTGGCTGGTGGAAAGCTCTATGGTGTTTTGCGTAAAGCCAATTTTTCCCTACTGCCTGCAAAGGAATAAATTTATTTAACTATCATGGTAGTTGTTAAACATTGAGAATGGTTGACAACATCCTCAATCCCAATTAAAGTAATCATCATTAAACAAAACCCAACAAACTTAATTTAGAGTAACATGTTGAGATTCACATGATAATCCAGGTACTAGATACTCAAGATGTCCATAACCGGGGACACGGCTAACCATGATTAGTTTATTACACTCTGCAGAGGTTTTCACACTTTTCCCCACAAGACTCGATCGCCTCTATTTGGTTTCTCGCACTACATGGTGTTTGAGAAGACGGATGACCGAGACATAGTCTTTCAGAAGGCTAGCACCTTACGATCGGGTAGACCGTACCACCTACATCCCCTACATCTGCTAGTCTACCACTGTAAGAGTTCGCACGACTTAGTCAACTATGCTAGAGCCCATAATAGCTTGTGGCTGCACACGGAAGTTTCTAGCATGAATAATCTCATGATCCCTTTGAGCCTGGGTGGCGGTCCAAAAGAAAACAGGCAAATCCTGGATTACCCAGGTGCCTCAATCCACCCAGATGTGTGTTTAAGTTGCCACCTTAGATAAACCATTAATTAACAATCTCACATCTGTCATGGATATCACTCACCCAATCCATGTCTACTAGCATAGCATGGCATAATAAGCAAACGTAGAAGTAACTCCCAAAGGTTTGATAATAAACAGGTAATAGGTACTACCTCATCTACTTCCCATCCCATAATTTAATTAGATCCTAATCATGCAATGTTCGAGGATTTGATCTAATGCAATAAAACTGGGTAGTAGAAAAGGTATGATCAAAGTGTTACTTGCCTTGCTGATGATCCGTGAAACCTAGAGATTCGAAGTAACAGGCGGCGCACTCCGGGTATTCTATCGCAGACAAACAAACAAGCATACAATAAGTACTCATCTAATGCACGGGTAAAACTCGAATAAGAGATCTGACCAGAAAGTTCAACTTAAGAACTCCGGTTTGCAAAAAGAATCAAATCGAACAAAGCAACGAAAGTCAAACGGCGAAAGAAAACAACTTCGTTCTACTAATCTGGATCTAAGGCAATTTTTACAGTAGCAAAAACTTGTTTAAGTTGGTTAAACGGATAGAGCGTTTCGAGACGAAACTCCAGGCGCTTGAATCGCCTAATTCCGATAAACGAGCGAAAAGTTATACTAAAACGAAAATTGGATCAGAAATCGCGATCAGAAAAATCGCGGATTTAATCCAAGAAAAAGAAAAATGACGAACGTTCGCTAGAACGAACGAACGAACGAACGCTCGCTATTTAAATAAATCGGAAAAACCGATCTATTTTAAAAAAATGAAACTAAAAAAACTGATGAAAAACCGACGGAAAAACCGAACGATTTTTTCGAGAGAAAAAAACGGCGACACGGATTTCGAGGCGAGGCGAACCTCGGGCGGCGGGTCGGCGGCGGCGGTGGCGAGGCGGCGCGGCGCGACGGCGGCGGCGGCTGGCGGCTCGGGCGGCTAGGGTTTCGGGGGGCGGCGGCTGGGCCTCGGGCTGGCTCCCCCCGGCTTATAAAGCCTAGTCGGGCCGGAGTCCTGGTCGAACACGGCCCGTAGGTCGGTTCGTTTTTTTAAAAAAAAAAATTATGCGCAGAAGAAAAATAGAAAGAAATACTAAACGGACTCCAAAAATCCCGAAATAAATTTTCTCGGGCTTCTAAAATCAAGCCGCACAAGGTGAACATTTATTTGGGGCCTAAATGCAATTTTGAAAAACGCATATTTTTCCTAAATTCAAATAAAATACCGAAAAACTCCAAAATAAAATCTTATTTGATTTTATTATTAAATCCTCAATATTTCCTTATTTTGGGAAAGTCATTTTATTCCCTCTCTCATATTTTTGTAATAGAAATAATTGATGATAAAATTATAAAATTCAAATGATCCTATTCTCAAAATTTGAGAAAACTCAAATATGAAAATAAAGAATTTCCCAACTCTCTCCGTGGGTCCTTGAGTTGAGTAGAAATTTCTAGGATCAAACCAAAGGCAAATAAAATATGATATGCAATGATGATCTAATGTATAACATTCCAAATTGAAAATTTGGGATGTTACAAACCTAACCCCCTTAAGATGAATCTCGCCCTCGCGATTCGGGTTGGCTAGAAAATAGGTGAGGGTGATCTTTGAGCAAATCTTCTTCTCGCTCCCAGGTGGCTTCATCCTCTGTGTGGTGGCTCCACTGAACCTTGCAAAACTTGATAACCTTGCTGCGAGTGACTTGGCTGGCAAACTCAAGAATCTTAACTGGTTTCTCCTCATAGGTCAAATCGTTGTTCAACTGAATTGTTTCCAATGGCACCGTGTCTCTCAAAGGTATGTCAGCCATCTCCGCGTGACACTTCTTCAATTGAGAAACATGGAACACATCATGAACTCCTGACAATCCTTCGGGCAATTCCAACTTGTAGGCCACTTCTCCCATACGCTCCAAAACTCGGTATGGTCCTACAAATCGTGGCGCTAACTTTCCTTTAACCCCAAAACGCTTTGTTCCCCGAAGTGGAGATACTCGAAGATAAGCTCTATCTCCAACTTCGTAAACAGTCTCCTTGCGTTTAGAATCTGCATAACTCTTCTGTCTGGACTGGGCTACCCTGAGCCTTTCGCGAATCAATTTCACCTTCCGTTCAGACTCTTTAATCAAATCAGGTCCAAACAATTGGCGGTCTCCAACTTCGTCCCACGACAACGGTGTCCTGCACCTCCTTCCGTACAAAGCTTTGAAAGGGGCCATTTTTAAACTGGTTTGGTAACTGTTGTTGTAAGAGAACTCTGCATATGGCAAGTTGTCGTCCCAACTAGATCCATAATCTAGCGCACAAGCTCTCAGCATATCCTCCAAAATCTGATTGACTCTCTCGGTCTGTCCATCTGTCTGTGGATGAAAAGCCGTACTGAATTCTAGCCTGGTACCCAAAGTTTCATGCAACTGCTTCCAGAACCTTGAGGTAAACTGGGTTCCTCTATCTGATACGATACTCCTCGGAACTCCATGCAAACATATGATTCTGGTCATGTATATCTTTGCTAACTTAGCACTTGTGTAAGTTGTCTTTACAGGGATGAAATGAGCTACTTTCGTCAATAGATCAACTACAACCCAAATCGAGTCATAGCCTGAATGAGTCCTGGGTAATCCCGTGATAAAATCCATACCTAACTTATCCCACTTCCATTCGGGTATCGGCAATGGTTGTAACAATCCTACTGGCTTTTGATGCTCTGCCTTTACTCTCTGACACACATCACAAACTGCTACATACTCCGCAATATCCTTCTTCATTCTGGTCCACCAGAAAATATCCTTCAAATCCAAATACATCTTAGTATTTCCTGGGTGAATCGAATATGGTGAATCGTGTGCCTCTTGCAGAATCAACTTCCTGATCTCCGGGTCATTGGGCACATAAACACGGTCTTCAAACCATAGAGTATCGTGCTCATCCTCACGAAATCCCTTAGCCTTTACCTTGCTAAGTTTCTCCTTAATAGAAGCAATCTCCTTGTCAGTCTTCTGAGCTTCTCTGATTCTATCCATCAAAGTTGACTGAATTTCCAATGCTGCGACATAGCCTCTCGGAACTATTTCCAAAGATAATTCTCAAAGATTTTCGGCTAACTCTCTTGGAATTTCTCCTGTCATTAATGTATTGACATGGCTCTTACGGCTTAATGCGTCAGCTACTACATTAGCCTTTCCGGGATGGTAATGCAATCTCATATCATAATCCTTGATGAGCTCCAACCATCTCCTTTGTCTGAGGTTTTAACTCCTTCTGTGTGAAAATGTATTTCAAACTCTTATGATCCATGTACACCTCACAATGGTTTCCAATGAGGAAATGTCTCCATGTTTTCAATGCATGCACTACGGCTGCTAACTCCAAATCATGCGTAGCATAATTCAACTCATGGGGTTTCAGTTGTCTTGAGGCATACGAAACAACTCTCCCTTCCTGCATAAGCACTGCTCCAAGTCCTCGACGTGAAGCGTCGCAATACACCTCATAATCCTTGGTCTGGTCTGGCAAAATCAACACGGGTGAAGTAACCAAGCGTTTCTTCAACTCCTGGAAACTAGCCTCACATTCTTCCGTCCATATGAACTTGGTATCTTTCTTCAACAACTCCGTCATAGGCTTCGCAATCTTTGAGAAATTCTCAATAAATCTCCGGTAGTATCCTGCGAGTCCAAGAAAACTCCGGATCTCTCCAACTGTTGTTGGTGCTTCCCAATTTGTCACAGTGTCAACCTTTGTGGGGTCAACTGCTATTCCTTCTCCGGATATAACGTGTCCGAGGAATCCTACTTCCTTTAACCAAAACTCACATTTGCTGAACTTGGCATACAACTGATGTTCTCTGAGCTTACCAAGTACCAAACGCAAATGCTCTTTATGCTCCTCTTCGTTCTTTGAGTAAACCAAGATATCATAAATGAACACTACGACGAACTTATCCAAAAACTCCATAAACACTTTGTTCATCATGTTCATAAAATATGCCGGTGCGTTAGTCAGACCAAATGACATAACGGTATACACGTACAGCCCATACCTGGTGGTAAAAGCTGTCTTAGGTATATCCTGTTCCTGAATCTTCAACTGGTGGTATCCTGATCGCAGATCGATCTTGGAAAACACCTTAGCTCCTTGTAATCGATCAAACAGATCATTGATCATTGGTAGTGGGTACTTGTTCTTGATCGTTACTTCATTCAATCCTCGATAATCAACAACCATCCTTAACGATCTATCCTTCTTCTCCACTAGAAGTACTGGCGATCCCCAAGGCGAAGAACTTGGGCGAATATATCCTTTATCCAGTAACTCCTTAATCTGCTTCTTAATTTCCACCAAATCCTTTGCAGGCATCCTGTATGGTCTCTTTGATATTGGCCCTGTGCGTGGCAATAGCTCAATCAAAAACTCAATATCTCTATGCGGTGGCATGCCTGGCAACTCTTCTGGAAATACTTCAGGGAAATCCCTTACCACTGGTACTTCCTCCTGCACAACTCCTGTTAAGCAATTTACTTGAGTCCTCTTTGGCACATGTCGGGATACATACTTGATCCTTCTCCCTTCTGGGGTGGTAAGCAAAATTGACTTACTAGCACATTCAATATTCCCTTCATACTTTGATAACCAATCCATGCCTAATATCACATCCAATCCTTGGGATTCCAATACTATTAGGTCTGAGGGAAAAACATAGTTACCAATCCTTAATGGTAACCGATCACACCATCGACTGGCCATATATTCTGCTCCAGGCGAGGTTACTAACATGGGTGACCTAAGGGCTTGGGTTGACAGGTTATACTTATCCACAAATCCCCTTGAGATGTATGAATGTGATGCACCAGTATCAAAAAGAACGAGTGCAGTAAATGACTTAACCAAAAACTTACCTATTACTGCATCAGGCTGAGCTTCAACCTCCTCCACGCTAACGTGGTTCACCTGCCCCCTGTTGAAAGGGTTCGGCTTCTTCCCAGAGCTTCCATTGCTATTTCCATTTTGTAATTCAGGACATTCATTGGCATAATGTCCGGTCTTCGAACACTTAAAGCAAGTGACTTGGCTCAGGTCTTTCTTGGCTGGGGTTGATGGGTTGGTGCGATTCTGGCCGTTGCTTCCTCCATTCCCATTACCATTCTTGGTGCCGTTGTGATTGTGTGAGCTACCTCCTCCATGGGTATGCTGAAAATGTCCTCCCGGTCTAGGGGTAAAACGTGGCTTCTGCTGAGCTCCTGAATTCTACTTTCCTTGTCCATACTTCCTCTTGCGGTTCTCAATTTGCTGTTGCTTGCCTTCAATCATAAGAGCATGGTCTACCAACTCCTGGTAGTTGTTGAAGGTTGCTACCATCAACTGCATGCTCAACTCATCATTCAGTCCTTCCAGAAACTTCTCCTGCTTAGCTGCATCCGTAGCAACGTCATCTGGGGCATAACGTGCTAATTTACTAAAGTCCTCCACATACTGACCAACTGTCTTTCCTCCTTGGCACAAGTTGCGAAACTCACGCTTCTTCATGGCCATAGCTCCTGCTGAAACATGGGCAGTACGAAAAGCCTGCTGAAACTGGTCCCATGTGACAGTGTCGACAGGGAAAGTGGCTGTGAAATTCTCCCACCATGATGCTGCGGGTCCTTCAAGCTGATGTGCGGCAAACTTCACCTTCTCCGCATCTGTGCATCCTGTTGTGGTCAACTCTCTAGTTGTCTTGCGGAGCCAATCATCTGCTACTATCGGCTCAGTGCTACTGGAAAACACCGGCTGATTCAGCCTAAGAAAACGGGCTAAGTGATCAACAGGTGGTGGTGGTGGTGGGTTATTGTTGTTGTTCCCCTGATTCTGATTCTGGACTAGCAACTGCATCAATGTGTTCTGCTGCTGGATCAACTGAGTGAGCTCTGGTGGGAAGGTAAATCCGGGGTCACGTCTCGGAGGCATCTGAGGTTTTAGAAAAAGATGAGATGTAAGAATAGAGGGGGTCTAAAGAGAAAACACTACCCATATGCACATGAGGCAAAAGCAAACAATTCACTTCATTCAATCAAACAAGGGCATACAATCGATCTAACTATCGCAAAAGTGCTCGGACTACTATATTTACATGGTGGACTACTACTACTGATGAGGTGGTCTACTAGAAATATTCTTCGGTTGCAGACTCCATGATATCTGCTCCGGCTTCATCACATAGTCATCACTATCATCTGGGTCTGAGTCGGTGTCGTCGATGATGATGTAGTCTTCCGGGCGAATCTCCTTGGGTTCTTCGTCTTCATCTACTGGTGTAGGGCCTCCCATAAATATCCGATCTTCATTGTTAGGTCGGCATTCTTATCCACTAATACTTCAATTTCCTCTTCATAATCTTCACGTGTAGCCTTGAGTTCTTCCTCCAGTTCCTTGATTCTTGTCTTGCCTTCTTCAGATCTATCATGTCGGCGCACATCTGGTTCTCCTGACGTCGAATGTGCTGGTTTATTCCTGGATAAAAGCTGCAATTGATCTATCCTTTCTGGTGCTGATCATCTCCCAGTGCTCATCTCGGCGCCCACAAATCTGGTAGATAGTATCCTTGAGATCATTGCGGTAGACTTCTCCAATGCGTCCCATGGCGATGTGAGCTGCCATGCTCTTTCCTAGATTCCAAGTTGGTGCATCAAAAGAAAACTCTATGGGCTCAGTGACTGGCATGAATGTCCTTCCTGGAACTTGAACTTGAATCATCCAGCGCTCTTCTTCAGGTAAAGTGGCGTTGTAGGTTCCGGTGAAGCTTGGTACTCCTATGTTCAGGTATCTAGTGACTTCCTTCAAGTGACGTCCAAAGGGTGTATCTTCATCCGGTTGCGTGAACTTGTTCCTTGCATCCGCCATCCTAAAAGAGTAGAAAAGATGAGAGTCAGAAGAGAAGAGAGTGAATAGTGATCTAGGTCTTTAGCTTAGTGGTCGTGTCCTACAGTCAGCGTGTGCTCTGATACCATCTCTGTAGCGACCAGACCTCAAACAGTCTGATCTCTGTGCTCCGGTGTCATCCCTGGATCAGTAATGCTGACACCACACAGTACTCGGAGGATTTATAACAGAGTAGCAATCACACACTTATTACATCGAGTGTCTCAATAGAAGAACTTATTACAATAAATATGGCTTAAGGCCATCTAATAACGATAACAGCGGAAGGCTTGGAAGATAAGTGAGTCCATCAACTCCAACGGCATCACTGAGTATAGAACCACGACCTAAAAACTCCTTAATCGTCGTCTGAAAAGTCTGCAACATTAACGTTGCAGCCCGAAACGGGTCAGCACATGGAATATGCTGGCAAGGTAACACATAGAGAGTAATGAAATGAAACAGCTATACTATATGCATATTTGGCTGGTGGAAAGCTCTATGGTTACAGTTTTGCGTAAAGCCAATTTTTTCCCTACTGCAAAGGAATAAATTTATTTAACTATCATGGTAGTTGTTAAACATTGAGAATGGTTGACAACATCCTCAATCCCAATTAAAGTAATCATCATTAAACAAAACCCAACAAAACTTAATTTAGAGTAACATGTTGAGATTCACATGATAATCCAGGTACTAGATACTCAAGATGTCCATAACCGGGGACACGGCTAACCATGATTAGTTTATTACACTCTGCAGAGGTTTGCGCACTTTTCCCCACAAGACTCGATCGCCTCCGTTTGGTTTCTCGCACTACATGGTGTTTGAGAAGACGGATGACCGAGACATAGTCTTTCAGAAGCGCTAGCACCTTACGATCGGGTAGACCGTACCACCTACATCCCCTACATCTGCTAGTCTACCACTGTAAGAGTTCGCACGACTTAGTCAACTATGCTAGAGCCCATAATGGCTTGTGGCTGCACACGGAAGTTTCTAGTATGAAAATCTCATGATCCCTTTGAGCCTGGGTGGCGGTCCAAAAAACAGGCAAGTCCTGGAATACCCAGGTGCCTCAATCCACCCAGATGTGTGTTTAAGTTGCCACCTTAGATAAACCATTAATTAACAATCTCACATCTGTCATGGATATCACTCACCCAATCCACGTCTACTAGCATAGCATGGCATAATAAGCAAACGTAGAAGTAACTCCCAAAGGTTTGATAATAAACAGGTAATAGGTACTACCTCATCTACTTCCCATCCCACAATTTAATTAGATCCTAATCATGCAATGTGTGAGGATTGATCTAATGCAATAAAACTGGGTAGTAGAAAAGGTATGATCAAAGTGTTACTTGCCTTGCTGATGATCCGCGAACCTAGAGATTCGAAGTAACAGGCGGCGCACTCCGGGTATTCTATCGCAGACAAACAAACAAGCATACAATAAGTACTCATCTAATGCACGGGTAAAACTCAAATAAGAGATCTAACCAGAAAGTTCAACTTAAGAACTCCGGTTTGCAAAAAGAATCAAATCGAACGAAGCAACGAAAGTCAAACGGCGAAAGAAAACAACTTCGTTCTACTAATCTGGATCTAAGGCAAATTTTACAGTAGCAAAAACTTGTTTAAGTTGGTTAAACGGATAGAGGGTTTCGAGACGAAACTCCAGGCGCTTGAATCGCCTGATTCCGATAAACGAGCGAAAAGTTATACTAAAACGAAAATCGGATCAGAAATCGCGATCAGAAAAATCGCGGATTTAATCCGAGAAAAAGAAAAACGACGAACGTTCGCTAGAACGAACGAACGGACGAACGCTCGCTAATTAAATAAATCAGAAAAACGATCTATTTTAAAAAACGCGCACGGATTTCGAGGCGACGAACCTCGGGCGGCGGGTCGGCGGCGGCGGCGGCGTCTGGCGGCGGCGGCGGCGGCGAGGTGGCGCGGCGGCGGCGGCGGCTCGCGGCTCGGGCGGCTAGGGTTTCGGGGAGCGGCGGCTGGGCCTCGGGCTGGCTCCCCCCCGGCTTATAAAGGCTAGCGGGCCGGAGTCCCGGTCGGACACGGCCCGTAGGTCGGTTCGGTTTTTTTAAAAATAATTACGCGCAGAATAAAAAAATAAAAATAAATACTAAACTGACTCCAAAAATCCCGAAATAAATTTTCCCGGGTTTCTAAAATCAAGCCGCACAAGGTGAACATTTATTTTGGGCCTAAATGCAATTTTAAAAAAAGCATATTTTTCCTAAATTCAAATAAAATAACGAAAAACTCCGAAAATAAAATCTTATTTGATTTTATTATTAAATCCTCAATATTTCCTTATTTTGGGAAAGTCATTTTATTCCCTCTCTCATATTTTTGTAATAGAAATAATTGATGATAAAATAATAAAATTCAAATGATCCTATTCTCAAAATTTGAGAAAACTCAAATATGAAAATAAAGAATTTCCCAACTCTCTCCGTGGGTCCTTGAGTTGCGTAGAAATTTCTAGGATCAAACCAAAGGCAAATAAAATATGATATGCAATGATGATCTAATGTATAACATTCCAAATTGAAAATTTGGGATGTTACAACGCGCCCCCTGCCTCGTGGCTTCCTCGTTGCTTCCCTTGCGTGGACTCCAAGTCTCCCGGGTTGCTTTCCTTCCAAAAATAAGTTCCGTGAAGTTTCAGGTCAATTGGACTCCGTTTGATTTTCCTTTTCTGCGATACTCTAAAACAAGGAAAAAACAAAAACTGGCATTGGGCTCTAGGTTAATAGATTAGTCCCAAAAATCATATAAAATAGCATATAAATGCATATAAAACATCCAAGGTTGATAATATAATAGCATGGAACAATCAAAAATTATAGATACGTTGGAGACGTATCAAGGTATCAATCCAGTAGGAGGCTACGCGCGAGTCCCTCGTACCTGCACAAAACAAATAAATCCTCGCAACCAACGCAAATAGGGGTTGTCAATCCCTATAAGGCCACTTACGAGAGTGAGATCTGATAGATATGATAAGATAATATTTTTGGTAGTTTTATGATAAAGATGCAAAGTAAAATAAACGCAAAGTAAATAGCAAAGGAAATAACTAAGTAGTAGGAGATTAATATGATAATGATAGACCCGGGGGCCATAGTTTCACTAGTGGCTTCTCTGGAGAGCATAAGTATTCTACGGTGGGTGAACAAATTATTGTTGAGCAATTGACAGAATTGAGCATAGTTGTGAGAATATCTAGGTATGATCATGTATATAGGCATCACGTCCGAGACAAGTAGACCGACTCCTGTCTGCATCTACTACTATTACTCCACTCATCGACCGCTATCCAGCATGCATCTAGAGTATTAAGTTAAAAACATAGTAACGCCTTAAGCAAGATGACATGATGTAGAGGGATAAACTCATGCAATATGAAGAAAACCCCATCTTGTTATCCTCGATGGCAACAATACAATACGTGCCTTGGTGCCCCTACTGTCACTGGGAAAGGACACCGCACGATTGAACCCAAAGCTAAGCACTTCTCCCATTGCAAGAAAGATCAATCTAGTAGGCCAAACCAAACTGATAATTCGAAGAGACTTGCAAAGATAACCAATCATACATAAAATAATTCGAAGAAGATTCAAATATTATTCATAGATAGACTTGATCATAAACCCACAATTCATCGGTCTCAACAAACACACCGCAAAAAGAAGATTACATCGAATAGTTCTCCACAAGAGAGGGGGAGAAGATTGTAATGAGATCCAAAAAGAGAGAAGAAGCCATCTAGCTACTAACTATGGACCCGTAGGTCTGAGGTAAACTACTCACACTTCATCGGAGGGGCTATGGTGTTGATGTAGAAGCCCTCCGTGATCGATGCCCCCTCCGGCGGAGCTCCGGACAGGCCCCAAGATGGGATATCGTGGATACAGAAAGTTACGGCGGTGGAATTAGGGTTTTGGCTCCGTGGCTGATTGTTTGGGGGTACGTAGGTATATATAGGAGGAAGGAGTACGCCGATGGAGCAACAGGGGGCCCACGAGGGTGGAGGGCACGCCTGGGGGGGTAGGCGCGCCCCCTACCTCGTGGCCTCCTCTTTTCTTTCTTGACGTAGGGTCCAAGTCTCCCGGGTCTTGTTCGTTGAGAAAATCACGTTCCCGAAGGTTTCATTCCGTTTGGACTCCGTTTGATATTCCTTTTCTTCGAAACACTAAAATAGGCAAAAAAACAGCAATTCTGGGCTGGGCCTCCGGTTAATAGGTTAGTCCCAAAAATAATATAAAAGTGGATAATAAAGCCCAATAATGTCCAAAGAGTAGATAATATAGCATGGAGCAATCAAAAATTATAGATACGTTGGAGACGTATCAAGCATCCCCAAGCTTAAATCCTGCACGTCCTCGAGTAGGTAAATGATAAAAACAGAATTTTTGATGCGGAGTGCTACTTGGCATAATTTTAATGTAATTCTTCTAAATTGTGGTATGAATATTCAGATCCGAAAGATTCAATACAAAAGTTCATATTGACATAAAAATAATAATACTTCAAGCATACTAACTAAGCAATTATGTCTTCTCAAAATAACATGGCCAAAGAAAGTTCATCCCTACAAAATCATATAGTTTAGTCATGTTTCATTTTCGTCACACAAGAATGCTCTCATCATGCACAACCCCGATGACAAGCCAAGCAATTGTTTCATACTTTTAGTAATCTCAAACCTATAAACTTTCATGCAATATATGAGCGCGAGCCATGGACATAGCAGTATGGGTGGAATAGAATATAATGAGGGGGGTTATGTGGAGAAGACAAAAAAGGAGAAAGTCTCACCTCAATGAGGCTAATCAATGGGCTATGGAGATGCCCACCGATTGATGTTAATGCAAGGAGTAGGGATTGCCATGCAACGGATGCACTAGAGCTATAAATGTATGAAAGCTCAACAAAAGAAACTAGTGGGTGTGCATCCAACTTGCTTGCTCACGAAGACCTAGGGCACTTGAGGAGGCCCATTGTTGGAATATACAAGCCAAGTTCTATAATGAAAAATTCCCACTAGTATATGAAAGTGACAAAACAAGAGACTCTCTATCATGAAGATTACGGTGCTACTTTGAAGCACAAGTGTGGAAAAGGATAGTAACATTGTCCCTTCTCTCTTTTTCTCTCATTTTTTTGGGCCTTCTCTTTTTTATGGCCTTTCTCTTTTTTCTTTTTCATATGGCCTTTCTCTTTTTAATGGCCTTTTTTTATATTCCTCAATTGGGACAATGCTCTAGAAAATGATGATCATCACACTTCTATTTATTTACAACTCAATGATTACAACTCGATACTAGAACAAAGATGACTCTATATGAATGCCTCCGGCGGTGTACCGGGATATGCAATGGACCAAGAGTGACATGTATGAAAGAATTATGAATGGTGCTTTTGCCACAAATACTATGTCAACTACATGATCATGCTAAGCAATATGACAATAATGAATGTGTCATGATGAACGGAATGATGGAAAGTTGCATGGCAATATATCTCGGAATGGCTATGGAAATGCCATAATAGGTAGGTATGGTGGCTGTTTTGAGGAAGATATAAGGAGGTTTATGTGTGAAAGAGCGTATCATATCACGGGGTTTGGATGCACCGGCGAAGTTTGCGCCAACTCTCAATGTGAGAAAGGGCAATGCACGGTACCGAAGAGGCTAGCAAGTATGGAAGGGTGAGAGTGCGTATAATCCATGGACTCAACATTAGTCATAAAGAACTCACATACTTATTGCAAAAATCCACAAGTCATCAAAAACCCCGGTACTACGCACATTCTCCTAGGGGGATAGATTGGTAGGAAAAGACCATCGCTCGTCCCCGACCGCCACTCATAAGGAAGACAATCAAATAACACCTCATGTTTCAAATTTGTTGCATAACGTTTACCATACGTGCATGCTACGGGACTTGCAAACTTCAACACAAGTATTTCTCAATTTCACAACTACTCAACTAGCACGACTTTGATATTATTACCTCCATATCTCAAAACAATCATCAAGCATCAAACTACTCTTAGTATTCAAAACACTCTTAAGAAAATTTTACTAACTTTGAATACCTGTCATATTAGGATTTTAAGCAAATTACCATGCTATTAAGAATCTCAAAATAATCTAAGTGAAGCATGAGAGATCAATAGTTTCTATAAAACAAATCCACCACCGTGCTCTGAAAGATATAATTGAAGTACTAAAGCAAAACTATATAACTCAAAAGATATAAGCGAAGCACATAGAGTATTCTAACAAATTCCAAATCATGTATGGCTCTCTCAAAAGGTGTTTACAGCAAGGATGATTGTGGTAAACTAAAAGGCAAAGACTCAAATAATACAAGACGCTCCAAGCAAAACACATATCATGTGGCAAATAAAAATATAGCTCCAAGTAAAGATACCGATAGAAGTAGACGAAAGAGGGGATGCCTTCCGGGGCATCCCCAAGCTTTGGCTTTTAGGTGTCCTTAGATTATCTTGGGGGTGCCATGGGCATCCCCAATCTTAGATCTTTCCACTCATTGTTCCATAATCCATCAAATCTTTACCCAAAACTTGAAAACTTCACAACACAAAACTTAAAGTAGAAAATCTCGTGAGCTCCGTTAGCGAAAGAAAATAAAAGACCACTTCAAGGTACTGTAATGAACTCATTCTTTATTTATATTGGTGTTATAACTACTGTATTCCAACTTCTATATGGTTTATAAACTATTTTACTAGCCATAGATTCATCAAAATAAGCAAACAACACACGAAAAACAGAATCTGTCAAAAACAGAACAGTCTGTAGTAATCTGTAGCTAGCACAAGATCTGGAACCCCAAAAATTATAAAATAAATTTCTGGAAGTGAGGAATTTATATATTAATCATCTGAAAAAATAATTAACTAAATATCACTTTCCAAATAAAAATGACAGCAGTTCTCGTGAGCGCTAAAGTTTCTGTTTTTTACAGCAAGTTCAACAAGACTTTCCCCAAGTCTTCCCAACGGTTCTACTTGGCACAAACACTAATTAGACACAAAAAACAACCAAAACAGAGGCTAGATAAATTATTTATTACTAAACAGGAGCAAAAATCAAGGAATAAAAATAAAATTGGGTTGCCTCCCAACAAGCGCTATCGTTTAACGCCCCTAGCTAGGCATAACAAGCAAGAATATATCTAGGTATTGCCATCTTTGGTAGGCAATCCATAAGTGGCTCGCATAATAGATTCATAAGGTAATTTAATTTTCTTTCTAGGAAAGTGTTCCATGCCTTTCCTTAATGGAAATTGGAATCTAATATTTCCTTCCTTCATATCAATAATTGCACCAATCGTTCTAAGGAAAGGTCTACCAAGAATAATAGGACATGAAGGATTGCAATATATGTCAAGAACAATAAAATCTACGGGCACATAATTCCTATTTGCAACAATAAGAACATCATTAATTCTTCCCATAGGTTTCTTAATAATGGAATCCGCAAGGTGCAAGTTTAGAGAGCAATCATCAAAATCACGGAAACCTAACAAATCACACAAAGTCTTTGGAATCGTGGAAACACTAGCACCCAAATCACATAAAGCATAGCATTCATGATCTTTAATTTTAATTTTAATAATTGGTTCCCACTCATCATAAAGTTTTCTAGGGATAGAAACTTCCAATTCAAGTTTTTCTTCATAAGATTGCATCAAGGCATCAACGATATGTTTAGTAAACGCTTTATTTTGACTATAAGCGTGAGGAGAATTTAGCACAGATTGCAACAAGGAAATACAATCAATCAAAGATCAATTTTCATAGTTAAATTCCTTGAAATCCATAATAGTGGGTTTAGCAACATCTAGGGTTTTAATTTCTTCAATCCCACTTTTATCAATTTTAGCATCAAGATCAACAAATTCTAAATTCTTGGAATGCCTTCTAGGTAAAGGTGGATCATATTCAGTCCCATCATTATCAAGATTCATATTGCAAAACAAAGATTTAATAGGGGACACATCAATAACTTTTAGATCTTCATCTTTATTTTCATAGGAACTAGAAGAACACGCTCTTATAAAGGCATCTTTCTTAGCACGCATCCTAGCAGTTCTTTCTTTGAACTCATCAATGGAAATTCTCATGGCTTTGAGAGACTCATTGATATCATGCTTAGGTGGAATAGATCTAAGTTTCAAAGAATCAACATCAAGAGAAATTCTATCAACGTTCCTAGCCAAATAATCAATCTTAAGCCATTTTTCTTCAATCATAGCATTAAAATTCTTTTGCAAAGTAATAAATTATTTAATATTAGATCCAAAATCAGAGGGCATCTTATTATAATTTCAATAAGAATTGTTGTAGGAATTACCATAATTATTAGAGGAATTACTAGGATAAGGCCTAGGGTTGAAATTTCCTCTATACGCGTTGTTACCAAAATTGTTCCTACCAACAAAATTCACATCCATAGATTCATTATTATTCTCAATCAAAGTAGACACGGGCATATCATTAGGATCAGAAGAAACACTCTCATTAGCAAATAATTTCATAAGTTCATCCATCTTTCCACTCAAAACATTAATTTCTTCTATCGCATGCACCTTTTTATTAGTAGATCTTTCAGTATGCCATTGAGAATAATTAACCATAATATTATCTAGGAGTTTAGTAGCTTCTCCTAAAGTGATTTCCATAAAAGTGCCTCCCGCGGCCGAATCTAAAAGATTTCTAGAAGCAAAATTCAATCCGGCATAAAAAATTTGTATAATCATCCACAAATTTAAACCATGAGTAGGGCAATTACGTATCATTAATTTCATTCTCTCCCAAGCTTTTGCAACATGTTCATGATCAAGTTGCTTAAAATTCATAATATCGTTTCTAAGAGAGATGATCTTAGCGGGAGGAAAATACTTAGAGATAAAAGCATCTTTGCACTTGTTCCATGGATCAATACTATTTTTAGGCAAAGATGAAAACCAAGCTTTAGCATGATCTCTAAGCGAAAAAGGAAATAGCTTCAATTTAACAATATCATTATCCACATCTTTCTTCTTTTGCATGTCACACAAATCAACGAAGTTATTTAGATGGTTAGCGGCATCTTCACTAGGAAGGCCGAAAACGGATCTTTCATGACAAGATTCAGCAAAGTAGTATTAATTTCACAAGATTCAGCATCAGTAAGAGGAGCAATCGGAGTGCTAATAAAATCATTGTTGTTGGTATTGGTGAAGTCACACAATTTGGTATTGTCTTGAGCCATCGTGACAAGCGAACAAACTAACACACAAGCAAACAAAAAGCAAGTAGGCAAAAAGAGGCAAATAGAGAAACAGAGGGAGGATAGAGAGAGAGGGCGAATAAAACGGCAAGGGTGAAGTGGAGGAGAGGAAAACGAGAGGCAAATGGCAAATAATGTAATGCGGGAGATAAGGGTATGTGATGGGTACTTGGTATGTTGACTTTTGCGTAGACCTCCCCGGCAACGGCACCAGAAATCCTTCTTGCTACCTCTTGAGCACTGCGTTGATTTTCCCCGAAGAGGAAGGGATGATGCAGCAAAGTAGCGTAAGTATTTCCCTCAGTTTTTTAGAACCAAGGTATCAATCCAGTAGGAGGATACGCGCGAGTCCCTCGTACCTACACAAAACAAATAAATCCTCGCAACCAACGCAAATAGGGGTTGTCAATCCCTATAAGGCCACTTACGAGAGTGAGATCTGATAGATATGATAAGATAATATTTTTGGTATTTTTATGATAAAGATGCAAAGTAAAATAAAGGCAAAGGAAATAACTAAGTAGTAGGAGATTAATATGATAAAGATAGACCCGGCGGCCATAGGTTTCACTAGTGGCTTCTCTCGAGCGCGTAGGTATTCTATGGTGGGTGAACAAATTACTGTTGAGCAATTGACAGAACTGAGCATATTTATGAGAATATCTAGGTATGATCATGTATATAGGCATCACGTCCGAGACAAGTAGACCGACTCCTGCCTGCATCTACTACTATTACTCCACTCATCGACCGCTATCCAGCATGCATCTAGAGTATTAAGTTAAAAACAGAGTAACGCCTTAAGCAAGATGACATGATGTAGAGGGATAAACTCATGCAATATGAAGAAAACCCCATCTTGTTATCCTCGATGAAAACAATACAATACGTGCCTTGCTGCCCCTATTGTCACTGGGAAAGGACACCGCAAGATTGAACCCAAAGCTAAGCACTTCTCCCATTGCAAGAAAGATCAATCTAGTAGGCCAAACCAAACTGATAATTCGAAGAGACTTGAAAAGATAACCAATCATACATAAAAGAATTCAGAGAAGATTCAAATATTATTCATAGATAGACTTGATCATAAACCCACAATTCATCGGTCTCAACAAACACACCGCAAAAAGAAGATTACATCGAATATTTCTCCACAAGAGAGGGTGAGAACATTGTATTGAGATCCAAAAAGAGAGAAGAAGCCATCTAGCTACTAACTATGGACCCGTAGGTCTGAGGTAAACTACTCACACTTCATCGGAGGGGCTATGGTGTTGATGTAGAAGTCCTCCGTGATCGATGCCCCCTCCGGCGGAGCTCCGGACAGGCCCCAAGATGGGATATCGTGGATACAGAAAGTTACGGCGGTGGAATTAGGGTTTTGGCTCCGTGGCTGATTGTTTGGGGGTACGTAGGTATATATAGGAGGAAGGAGTACGTCGATGGAGCAACAGGGGGCCCACAAGGGTGGAGGGCGCGCCTGGGGGGTAGGCGCGCCCCCTACCTCGTGGCCTCCTCTTTTCTTTCTTGACGTAGGGTCCAAGTCTCCCGGGTCTTGTTCATTGAGAAAATCACGTTCCCGAAGGTTTCATTCCGTTTGGACTCCGTTTGATATTCCTTTTCTTCGAAACCCTAAAATAGGCAAAAAAAACAGCAATTCTGGGCTGGGCCTCCTGTTAATAGGTTAGTCCCAAAAATAATATAAAAGTGGATAAGCCCAATAATGTCCAAAACAGTAGATAATATAGCATGGAGCAATCAAAAATTATAGATACGTTGGAGACGTATCACATGACATCCTTCATTTGAGCCCAAGTAGTGATGGGTGGTTCACCTTTTGCCTCTCGACGGTCAATGACTTGTTCCCACCAAATGAGGACATAGTCTTGGAACTCAAGGGATGCCATCGCGATCTTCTTCTCTTCTTCAAAGTTATGCAAGCGGAAGATTTTGTCGACCTTCAATGCCCATGAAAGGTACTCTTCGGGATCATTGCTTCCATTGAACTTGGGCATGGTGAACTTTAGCTTGCCGTAGCATTGCTCTTCATTGTGTTCGGGTCGGGGATAATGACGTCCTTGACGAGGAGGGTCGTCTCTCACAACTTGCTCTTGTCATGGAGGATTTCCAATGTTAACTTTCTCCTGTTGAACTTGATGTTGTTGGCGAGCTTGTGGAGCTTGACGACGCAATCGAGCTTGATAGTTCCTCTCTTGAACTTCTTCGTGAAGCGCTTCTTGATGTTCACGAGCTTGTCGGCCTCGGTTGGCTACGACCCGACTTGATTCTCGGAGGGCTTGTTGCGCCTCAACTGCTTGAGCTTCTCGCAATTGTTGTTCTTGACGTTGTGCCTCGGCATCTTGTGCTTCTTGGTGTAGTCGCGCTCGCTCTTCCTCTTCGTGTTGGCGTTGTCATTGTCGTTCTCGTGCTTGCGCAAAGGTAGCTTGGTTTTGACGATGTCGTTGTTCTTGAGAGTTGTTGTCGTGTAGAGGGTTGCGGTTTTCTTGACGATCTTGGCGAACAGCACGACGAAGAGTGTTAGATGTCAGTGTACTTGAGCCGGAGATGGTGTAGTCAGAGTGTCGACTTGAGCGGCTCCGTCTTGATGAGGACGAAGTGGAAGAAGAGCCGTTGAGCAACAAAGCACAAATCTCATCCATTCTTGCATCGTTCTCTTGCTTGTGGTCGTCAAGCTTGTGGTCGAAGTAGTCTCTTGTACATTGCTCAGAGAGTCGCAAGTCGGTGGCGAAGTTGAAGATGCGTTCGCTCATTGCTTGTTGCTCTTGATGCAAAGCACGTTGTGCACCAAAGAGGTGGCTCTTTGTGACGTAGGAGTTCATGCCATTGTCTTGCCCGATGAAGAGTGGGTTGGTAGAAGTACTTGGCCTATCCATCATTCCAAGGGAAATATGTGAGTGGGAGAAAGAGAAGAACGTATACCAAATGTACCTTGACCGATGTTGAAGATGGATCAAAGATCACTCCAATGTGGAACAAGGAAATAGCACAATTGGTACCAATTCTTGTCGGTTTCTCACACCTAGACAAGTAAAAGCTTGTGGTGGAGCTTGGTTAGGATGGTGGCACAAAATTTGATGCAATTGTTAGTGAGCTTCAATAATGTTGGAAAAGATTCGCAAGTTTGCAATGCAACAAGTAGACCAATAGCAATATATGGTACACGGGAACACACACACAAAGAGATGAATGGGGTCGTGCAACCAAGGATGAGACAAAATGTGGAATCCACCAAAATGCTCTTGTTGCACAACACTAGAGAGACGCTAGCATGATTACAAAATAGGCGGATACGAAGACTTGTGCATAACCTACTAAGAAAAAATGCAACGAATTTTATCCCAAGTAGGCTCTATGTATGGTATTCCGATGATATGATCCAAGATGTTCTAGTATGACAATCTTAATGTTGTATGATGCTATGGTTCTTGCTTAAAAGCTCTTTGCTTATCTTTCCCTTTTGCTTAAAAGCTTGTTTGGCTCTTTGTTGTTTGAGCTCTTTTCTTATGCAATGCTTCACGAACCAAGATACCAATTGTGTATGCGATGACAACCTCGTGACTATTGTTGAGGAAATCGTTAACTGGTAGCTGCTCGGTTGGCTAGCGAATAGGGGATTAATCGGCTAATCGGCAAGTTAATCGGCCATTTAATCAATTAATCGGATGATTTTTCAGTTTATCGGCTACTCGGTGACCCTATGAGTAGGGATTAATCGGCAAGTTAACTGGTTAATCGGATGAATTCTTGAACAGGGGTGACACAAGAGACGATACCAAGATATGCACCAATAATATGATATATATATATATATGCAATGTTTAGTATGATCACTAATGTGCACAAGTCACGTTGCCGGCAATACTCAAAGGCTAGTCTCGATGGGTAAGATACGCAAAAGGTAAGGCTATGGTGGTTATCAATGTAATGGCAAGAATGATGTATCACTATACCAAGACGAGGTTACTGTTCTTGCTTATGGTATGGTGTCAAAATGGTGGAGTTGTCGATGACGAATGCGTGGTGAAGGTGAGCGGCGGTGATGTTGATGTCGAACCGTACCAAAATAGCCGAAACACAATAGGACACGGAACCGCAACTCAAATTCTCAAAGCAAAACATGACAAAATTGTCAGAGTTGGTAGGGGTAAGCGATGGTGGTGCTATGCGGAAAGTGGTGGTGGTATGCGGAAGTGTATGTGGGCACCAGAACAAAACTTGTCAAAATTTGGATGGAAAACATGGCGGTGGATGGAAGTGATGCTGCCAAGGGCCGGATGTCCGGGGTGGCCGGATGTCTGAGTGTTCGGGCCGGATGTCTGGGCTCTGGATCTATGGACGAACTCCGCATGGAAAGTGGCAAATCGGGGCAAAATTTGGGGGAATTTGTCGATGGAAATTGGGGAAAAGATAGGGGAAAGCTAGATCTACCTGCAACACATGAAATCCGCGGATCAAATCCAACAAAACTTCATCACACCAATAAATCACAAAAAAAATTGGGGGGCTAGTTTTGTGGGAAATTTTCGAATTAGGGACAAAATCAACAAAACAGGCTAGAAAACACAACGGGGAGGCTCCGAAATCGTGATCAACATGGCTCTATATACCAAGATGATGTAGGATGAAACGCTAGATGGCCGATCTTTCACGAAACGAGCGGATCCCGCGAAGGACACTAAGAACATGAGGGGAAACACAAGGGGAAATCACAAAGGGGAACACAAGTGAAACACTCAAACCAACAAGTATGATCACACATGTGCTAGATCCATGAACACAAAAGGAGATACAAGATCCAAAGTCAACAAGGGAAGATACACGGTAATCGATTCTTCTCCAAAGGAGGTCTTGATGGGGACACCCAAGAGGGGTTCTTGAATCCAAGGGGATCTTCTCCGTAGAGGGGCCGCGGTCTCTCTCATGGAGTAGATCCGTAATGGATGAGCAAAGCTCTACCTCTAAATGAGCTAGTCCTTTGCTAACCCTAAAACGTAGGTAGGAGAAGAGTATATGTAGTCTAGGTGGGCGAAGGGGTACACGGGCCTCGGGCCCTTACACTGTGCGCAAACAGGGGAGGCCGGACGTCTGGGCGTCGGGCCGGATGTCCGGGCTTTCACGAGGGGCTAGATGTCAGGGCTGGGGTGGCCGAACGTCCGGGCTAGAGGCGCTTGTCTTGTTGCTCTCTGGATAGGTGGGGTTCGGATTTCCGGGCGAAGGGCCGGATATCCGGGTGCGCGGGACAGGCCGGATGTTCGGGCTGGTCGCCGGATATCCGGGCCCTGTAGACTTGGCCGCTGGCTCCTTGTTGTTGTTGACACTTCCAGGGGCCGGATGTCCGGGGTCATGGCCGGATGTCCAGGGCCTGGGAGTTGTTCTTGACTCCTTCCATTGGTTCTATTCATCCGTGAACTTGGGGACTTGTCCGTCTTCATGTGCATCTTCAGGAGGGTCCTCCTGGTACCTAATCATGCACAACATCTCGGACTTAGGTAGTAGCCATGTCTCGAGAGGATCATATGTGATGTCACTAAGGAAAGAAGTCACCTCGGTCTCGAGAGCTCTAGCTCTAGCTCGTGTCATAGGTCCTCTTGGCACTTCTTGAGACGATAGTAGGTCCATGGGGATGATCGTAGGATGCTCTGCATCATCTCCCCTCCCTTGGGAAAGATCCGACCTCGGATCGAAATCTTCATCACCATGGTAGGGAGAGAGATCCTTGACGTTGAAGATGTCGCTCACGGAGTACTTGTCGCGTGGAATGTCAATCTTGTAGGCGTTGTTGTTGTAGCATTCAAGCACCTTGAAGGGTCCATCCGCTCGTGGTCAAAGTTTGGACTTGCGTTCGTGGGGAAAGCGGTCCTTGCGAAGGTGTAGCCACACAAGATCTCCAATGTTGAACACCATGGGGTGCTTGTTGATGTTGATCTTGGTCGCAAGTCATTGCACTTGGCGCTCGATGGTGAGCCTTGTATCCTCATGCGCCTTCTTGAGATGGTTCACACATGCACTTGCGTCCATATTGATGCGCTCTTGTAGTGGTAGAGGGAGAATGTCCAAAGGGGACAATGGGTTGAATCCGTAGACGACCTCGAAGGGGGACTTGTCGGTCGTTGAGTGTCTTGCGCGGTTGTAGGCGAACTCGGCGATAGGTAGACACTCCTCCCGCTCCTTGATGTTCTTCTTGATTAGCACGCGAAGTAGAGCGGAGAGTGTGCGGTTGGTCACCTCCGTTTGGCCACCGGATTGTGGGTGGTAAGCCGTGGAGAAGAGTAGCTTGATTCTGAGCTTGGCACATAAGGTTTTCCAAAAGTAGCTTAGGAACTTGACGTCGCGGTCCGAGACTATCGTCTTTGGCACTCCATGTAGACGAAGTATTTCCCTACAAAAGAGATTGGCAACATGTGAAGCATCGTCTATCTTGTTGCATGGTATGAAATGTGCCATCTTAGAGAATCGGTCCACAATAACAAATACGGAATCCTTTCCATTTCTAGTTCTAGGCAAACCAAGTACAAAATCCATGCTAATATCTTCCCATGGTTGACATGGAATTGGGAGAGGCATGTAAAGGCCATGAGATTGAGCTTTAGACTTAGTTTTGCGACATATCGAGCATCGGTTGGTGAAGCGGTTGACGTCGCGAAACATCTTGGGCCAATAATAGTTCTTGGAAAGCATAGCGAATGTCTTGCCGCGTCCAAAATGTCCCATTAGTCCTCCTCCATGAGATTCCTGTAAAATCAATGAACAAATAGAAGACTCGGGATGCAAAGTTTGTTAGCTCTCATAAGATATCCATCTTTGATGTAATAATGATCCGAATAGGTATGCGTCGAACACTTGGCATAAGGAAAAGCAAAAGTAGGATCATGCGCATACAAGTCTTTTATGTGCTCAAAGCCAATGACATCCAATTCAAGTTGAGTAACAATCATGCATATGCAGGAAAGAGCATCCTCCATAATATTTTCCTTACCTTTAATATACTTGATGACATAAGGAAAAGACTCAATGAACTCACTCCATTTAGCATGATGCTTGTTCAACTTAGTTTGACCTTTAAGGTATTTAAGTGTCTTGTGGTCGGTATGGATGAAAAATTCATGAGGGAGAACATAATGTTCCCATTCATGCAAAACTCGCACTAAAGCATATAACTCTTTGTCACAGATGGGGTAATTGAGTTGCGCTCCGGAAAGTTTCTCACTGAAATAAGCTATGGGGTGCTTCTCTTGCGTTAACACACCTCCTATGCCATTACCACTAGCATCACAATGAATCTCAAAGGGTTTGTCAAAGTTGGGTAATGCAAGCACGGGAGCATGAGTAAGCAAATTCTTAAGCTCATTGAATGTGGTATCTTGCGATGGTACCCAAACAAAGGGTGCATTCTTCTTGCTCAAAGAATGCAAAGGTGAAGCAATGGTGCTAAAGTCCTTCACAAATCTACGGTAGAAATCGGCTAAACCAAGGAAGCTACACACTTGTTGCAAGTTGGTTGGTTGGGGCCAAGTTTTAATAGCATTGATCTTAGAGTCATCAACATGAACACCCTTAGAGGATACAACAAAACCCAAGAAAACGAGCTTATCAATGCCAAAAAGGCATTTTTCCATGTTAGCATAGAGATACTCTTTTCGAAGAGTTTGCAAAATGGTTCGAACATGGGTGACATGATCTTTGAGAGATTTGCTAAAAACAAGGATATTGTCGAAGTAGACCACAACAAACTCACCAATATAAGGGTGAAACACATAATGCATAAGACGCATGAAAGTACCCGGTGCTTCCGATAAACCCATAGGCATGACTAACCACTCATACAAACCAAACTTTGTTTTGAAAGCGGTCTTCCATTCATCACCCTCTTGTATGCGGATTTGATAGTAACCACTTTTAAGATCAATTTTGGAAAAAATAGTGGCACCGCTAAGTTCATCTAGCATATCATCAAGGCATGGAATGGGATACCTATAGCGAACGGTGATAGCATTGATAGGTCTACAATCGGAACACATGCGAAAGCTACCGTCTCTTTTTGGCACAAGAATGATTGGAATGGCACAAGGACTCAAACTTTCACGCACATGTCCATGCTCTGTGAGATATTTTACTTGCCTTTGTATTTCTTTGGTTTCTTCGGGGTTGACGCGGTAGGGAGCTTTGTTCGGAAGTGGTGCTCTGGGGATAAGGTCGATGCGGTGCTTGATGCCTTGTAGAGGAGGTAGACCCGGAGGTAGCTCGTCGGGGAAAACATCTTGGAATTCCTGCAAAAGAGAAGACAACACTAAAGGTAAAGTGTGAGAGGTGTTAGCTTTTGGTGCCTCGTCCTTGCACAAAAGGACATAGTGTATGACACTTGATGGGTCCACACACACTTCTCTTATCTCACTTTTGGTGGCAAATAGAACTAAGTTCTTGTTTTCGTTCATCGTGGAGGCACTCGATTTGGGCTTGTGGCGCTCACTCTATTTTTGGTGGTTCGCTCTCTCACTATTCTCTCCACGATGAGTGGTTTGCTTGTCGGCGATCACTTGGCTTGGAGACATAGGGAGAAGTACGTACTCCTTTCCTTTCATCTTGAAGATGTAGTGGTTCGTTCGGCCGTTGTGGATGACACCTCTATCAAATTGCCATGGTTGTCCGAGAAGAAGGTGGCAAACGGTCATTGGAATGACATCACACTCCAAAGTGTCTTCATAAGCTCCGATTTTGAAGGAGACTTGCACTCTATGCTCGACTTGGATGGTGTCGGAGTCGCTTAGCCATTGAACTTTGTAGGGATGTGGATGCTTCATCTTGGGCAATTGTAGCTTGGAGCAAAGTTCTTCACTTGCTAAGTTATGGCAACTTCTTCCATCGATGATGACCTTGACAGACCTTCCATTGATGCCGGCCTTGGTATGAAAGATATGGCATCTTTGGTCTTCTTATTGTTGATGTTGAAGAGTCAAGACCTTGCAGAAAACGAGAGCGGGACTTGAATCTTCGTCACAAAAGACTTGTTCCTCTTCATCGTTCACTTGCCGGTGCATGGCGACTTTCTCAAGTGCTTCTGTTTCTCCTTCACTCATGGAGTCATATGTACCATCGTCGTTGAGGATCATGGTTCGCTTGTTGGTACACTCAAAGGACTTGTGGCCTCGGCCTCCCCATGTGAAGCATTTGAAGGAACTTGTCTTTACGGTCTCATCGGTTGGGGTAAATGATGGTGAAGCTCTCGGCTTGAAGTTGCTTGTAGTAGGATGATGACTTGGAGTTGTCAAAGTTTTCTTGTAACTCGACTTGTTGACGTTGCTTGTAGAAGGCTTGCTTGATGTAGAAGGTGTTGGAGTCGTTGAAGCTTGGGTGTTGGAGAAGCCGTATGACTTGGATGAGAACTTGGCATACTTGAAGTCATCTTGCACTTGACGTTTCGCTTTGGAAGCTTGATGCACTAGCTCGATGAGGTTCGAGTATGGTTGGAAGTCGGCGATCTTCTTGATGGGATGATTGAGTCCATTCAAGAAACGTGCCATAGTTTGCTCATCATCTTCCATGACATTGGCTCGTATCATTGCAATATCCATTTCCTTGTAGTACTCTTCAACGCTCTTGGTTCCTTGCTTGAGGAGTTAGAGTTTCTTGAAGAGGTCGCGGTTGTGGTAGGTTGGCACGAATCGTGATCTCATGACATCCTTCATTTGAGCCCAAGTAGTGATGGGTGGTTCACCATTTGCCTCTCGACGCTCAATGACTTATTCCCGCCAAATGAGGACATAGTCTTGGAACTCAAGGGATGCCATCACGATCTTCTTCTCTTCTTCAAAGTTGTGCAAGCAGAAGATTTTGTCGACCTTCAATGCCCATGAAAGGCACTCTTCGGGATCGTTGCTTCTATTGAACTTGGGCATGGTGAACTTTAGCTTGCCATAGCGTTGGTCTTAATTGTGTTCGGGTCGGGGATGATGACGTCCTTGACGAGGAGGGTTGTTTCTCACAACTTTCTCTTGTCGTGGAGGATTTCCAATGTTAACTTGCTCTTGTTGAACTTGATGTTGTTGGCGAGCTTTGTGGAGCTTGACGACGCAGTCGAGCTTGATAGTTCCTCTCTTGAACTTCTTCACGAAGCGCTTCTTGATGTTCACGAGCTTGTCGGCCTCGGTTGGCTACGGCTCGACTTGATTCTCGGAGGGCTTGTTGCGCCTCAAGTGCTTGAGCTTCTCACAATTGTTGTTCTTGACGCTGTGCCTCGGCATCTTGTGCTTCTTGGTGTAGTCGCGCTCTCTCTTCCTCTTCGTGTCGGCGTTGTCATTGCCGTTCTCGTGCTTGCGCAAAGGTAGCTTGGTTTTGATAATGAGAGTTGTTGTCGTGTAGAGGGTTGCGGTTTTCTTGACGATCTTGGCGCACGGCACGACAAAGAGTGTTAGATGTCGGTGTACTTGAGCCGGAGATGGTGTAGTCACAGTGTCGACTTGAGCGGCTCCGTATTGATGAGGACGAAGTGGAAGAAGAGCGGTTGAGCAACAAAGCACGAATCTCGTCCATTCTTGCATCATTCTCTTGCTTGTGGTCGTCGAGCTTGTGGTCGAAGTAGTCTCTTGTACGTTGCTCGGAGAGTCGCAAGTCGGTGGCGAGGTTGTCGATGCGTTCGCTCATTTCTTTGTTGCTCTTGATGCAAAGCACGTTGTGCACCAAAGAGGTGGCTCTTTGTGACGTAGGAGTTCATGTCGTCGTCTTGCCCGATGAAGAGTGGGTTAGTAGAAGTACTTGGCCTATCCATCATTCCAAGGGAAATATGTGAGTTGGAGAAGGAGAATAACGTATACCAAATGTACCTTGACCGATGTTGAAGATGGATCAAAGATCACTCCAATGTGGAACAAGGAAATGGCACAATTGGTACCAATTCTTGTCGGTTTCTCACACCTAGACAAGTAAAAGCTTATGGTGGAGCTTGGTTAGGATGGTGGCACAAAATTTGATGCAATTGTTAGTGAGCTTCAATAATGTTGGAAAAGATTCGCAAGTTTGCAATGCAACAAGTAGACCAATAGCAATATATGGTACACTGGAACACACACACAAAGAGATGAATGGGGTCGTACCACCAAGGATGAGCCAAAATGTGGAATCCACGAAAATGCTCTTGTTGCACAACACTAGAGAGACGCTAGCATGATTGCACAATAGGCGGATACGAAGACTTGTGCACAACCTATTAAGCAAAAATGTAATGACTTCTATCCCAAGTATGCTCTATGTATGGTATTCCGATGATATGATCCAATATGATCTAGTACGACAATCTTAATGTTATATGATGCTATGGTTCTTGCTTAAAAGCTCTTTGCTTATCTTTCCCTTTTGCTTAAAAGCTTGTTTGGCTCTTTGTTGTTTGAGCTCTTTTCTCATGCAATGCTTCACGAACCAAGATAGCAATTGTGTATGCGATGACAACCTTGTGACACAAGAGATGATACCAAGATATGCACCAATGATATGATATATATGCAATGTTTAGTATGATCACTAATGTGCACAAGTCACGCTGCTGGCAATACTCAAAGGTTAGTCTCGCTGGGTAAGATACGCAAAAGGTCAGACTATGGTGGTTCTCAATGTAATGGCAAGAATGATGTATCACTATATCAAGACAAGGTTACCGTTCTTGCTTATGGTATGGTGTCAAAATGGTGGAGTGGTCGTTATCGATGACGAATCCGTGGCGAAGATGAGCGGTAGTGATGTTGATGTCGAACCGTACCAAAATAGTCGAAAAACAACAGGACACAGAACCGCAACTCAAATTCTCAAAGCAAAACGTGACAAAATTGTCGGAGTTGGTAGGGGTAAGCGATGGTGGTGCTATGCGGAAAGTGGTGGTGCTATGCAGAAGTGTATGTGGGCATTGGAAAAAAATTTGTCGAAATTTGGACAGAAGACGTGGCGGTGGATGGAAGTGATGCTACCAGGGGCCGGATGTCCGGGCTTGGGGGCCGGATGTCTGGGGTGGCCGGATGTCCGGGGGTTCGGGCCGGATGTCCGGGCTCTGGATCCATGGACGAACTCCGCGTGGAAAGTGGCAAATCGGGGCAAAATTCAGGGGAATTTCTCGATGGTAATTGGGGAAAATATGGGGGAAAGCTAGGTCTACTGAAGGAAATATGCCCTAGAGGCAATAATAAAGTTATTATTTATTTCCTTATATCATGATAAATGTTTATTATTCATGCTAGAACTGTATTAACCGGAAACATAATACATGTGTGAATACATAGACAAATAGAGTGTCACTAGTATGCCTCTACTTGACTAGCTCGTTAATCAAAGATGGTTATGTTTCCTAACCATAAACAAAGAGTTGTTATTTGATTAACGGGATCACATCATTAGGTGAATGATCTGATTGACATGACCCATTCCATTAGCTTAGCACCCGATCGTTTAGTATGTTGCTATTGCTTTCTTCATGACTTATACATGTTCCTAATGACTATGAGATTATGCAACTCCCGTTTGCCGGAGGAACACTTTGTGTGCTACCAAACGTCACAACGTAATGGGTGATCATAAAGGTGCTCTACAGGTGTCTCCAAAGGTACATGTTGGGTTGGCGTATTTCGAGATTAGGATTTGTCACTCCGATTGTCGGAGAGGTATCTCTGGGCCCTCTCGGTAATAAACATCACATAAGCCTTGCAAGCATTGCAACTAATGAGTTAGTTGTGAGATGATGTATTACGGAACGAGTAAAGAGACTTACCGGTAACAAGATTAAACTAGGTATGGGATACCGACGATCGAATCTCGGGCAAGTAACATACCGATGACAAAGGGAACAACGTATGTTGTTATGCGGTCTGACCGATAAAAGATCTTCGTAGAAAATGCAGGAGCCAATATGAGCATCCAGGTTCCGCTATTGGTTATTGACCGGAGACGTGTCTCGGTCATGTCTACATTGTTCTCGAACCCGTAGGGTCCGCGCGCTTAAGGTTTCGATGACAGTTATATTATGAGTTTATGAGTTTTGATGTACCGAAGTTAGTTCGGAGTCCCGGATGTGATCACGGACATGATGAGGAGTCCTCGAAATGGTCGAGACATAAAGATTGAATATATTGGACGCTATATTCGAACACCTGGAAGTGTTCCGGTGAAGTTTCGGATAAAACCGGAGCACCGGGGGGTTACCGGAACCCCCGGGGGGGTTAATGGGCCTCATGGGCCTAAAGTGGAGAAGAGGAGGGGCTGCCAAGGGCAGGCCGCGCGCCCCCTCTCCCCCTAGTCCGAATTGGACAAGGAGAGGAGGGCGGCGCCCCCCTTTTTCCTTCTCTCCTTCCCCCTCTCTCCTACTTGGACAAGGAAAGGGAGGGGAGTCCTACTCCCGGTAGGAGTAGGACTCCTCCTGCGCGCCTCCTACTAGGGCCGGCAGCACCCCCCCTTGGATCCTTTATATACGGAGGCAAGGGGCACCCCTAGACACACAAGTTGATCCACGTGATCATATTCTTAGCCGTGTGCGGTGCCCCCTTCCACCATAGTCCTCGATAATATTGTAGCGGTGCTTAGGCGAAGCCCTGCGACAGTAGTACATCAAGATCATCACCACGCCATCGTGCTGACGGAACTCTTCCCCGACACTTTGCTGGATTGGAGTCCGGGGATCGTCATCGAGCTGAACGTGTGCTAGAACTCGGAGGTGCCGTAGTTTCGGTGCTTGATCGGTCGGTCCGTGAAGGCGTACGACTACATCAACCAAGTTAACGCTTCCGTTGTCGATCTACAAGGGTACGTAGATCACACTCTCCCCCTCTCGTTGCTATGCATCACCATGATCTTGCGTGTGCGTAGGAAAATTTTGAAATTACTACGAAACCCATCAGTGGCATCCGAGCCTAGGTTATATATGTTGATGTTATATGCACGAGTAGAACACAAGTGAGTTGTGGGCGATATAAGTCATACTGCTTACCAGCATGTCATACTTTGGTTCGGAGGTATTGTTGGACGAAGCGGCCCGGACCGACATTACGCGTACGCTTACGCGAGACCGGTTCTCCCGACGTGCTTTGCACATAGGTGGCTTACGGGTGACAGTTTCTCCAACTTTAGTTGAACCGAGTGTGGCTACGCCCGGTCCTTGCGAAGGTTAAAACAGCACCAACTTGACAAACTATCGTTGTGGTTTTGATGCGTAGGTAAGATTGGTTCTTGCTTAAGCCCGTAGCAGCCACGTAAAAACTTGCAACAACAAAGTAGAGGACGTCTAACTTGTTTTTGCAGGGCATGTTGTGATGTGATATGGTCAAGACATGATGCTAAATTTTATTGTATGAGATGATCATGTTTTGTAACCGAGTTATCGGCAACTGGCAGGAGCCATATGGTTGTCGCTTTATTGTATGCAATGCAATCGCGTTGTAATGCTTTACTTTATCACTAAGCGGTAGCGATAGTCGTGGAAGCATAAGATTGGCGAGACGACAACGATGCTATGATGGAGATCAAGGTGTCGCGCCGGTGATGATGGTGATCACGATGGTGCTTCAAAGATGGAGATCACAAGCACAAGATGATGATGGCCATATCATATCACTTATATTGATTGCATGTGATGTTTATCTTTTATGCATCTTATCTTGCTTTGATTGACGGTAGCATTATAAGATGATCTCTCACTAATTATCAAGAAGTGTTCTCCCTGAGTATGCACCGTTGCGAAAGTTCTTCGTGCTGAGACACCACGTGATGATCGGGTGTGATAGGCTCTACGTTCAAATACAATGGGTGCAAAACAGTTGCACACGCGGAATACTCAGGTTATACTTGACGAGCCAAGCATATACAGATATGGCCTCGGAACACGGAGACCGAAAGGTCGAGCGTGAATCATATAGTAGATATGATCAACATAGTGATGTTCACCAATGAAACTACTCCATCTCACGTGATGATCGGACATGGTTTAGTTGATTTGGATCACGTAATCACTTAGAGGATTAGAGGGATGTCTATCTAAGTGGGAGTTCTTTAAGTAAATTAATTGAACCTAAATTTATCATGAAACTTAGTACCTGATAGTATCTTGCTTGTTTTTGCTTGATTGTAGATAGATGGCTCGTGCTGTTGTTCCATTGAATTTTAATGCGTTCCTTGAGAAAGCAAAGTTGAAAGATGATGGTAGCAATTACACGAACTGGGTCCTAACTTGAGGATTATCCTCATTGCTGCACAGAAGAATTACGTCCTGGAAGCACCGCTGGGTGCCAGGCCTGCTGGAGCAACAACCGGATGTTATGAACGTTTGGCAAGAGCAAAGCTGATGACTACTCGATAGTTTAGTGTGCCATGCTTTACGGCTTAGAATCGGGACTTCAACGACGTTTTGAATGTCATGGAGCATATGAGATGTTCCAAGAGTTGAAGTTAATATTTCAAGCAAATGCCCAGATTGAGAGATTTGAAGTCTCCAATAAGTTCTATAGCTGCAAGATGGAGGAGAACAGTTCTGTCAGTGAGCATATACTCAAAATGTCTGGGTATAATAATCACTTGATTCAATTGGGAGTTAATCTTCCAGATGATTGCATCATTGGCAGAATTCTCCAATCACTGCCACCAAGCTATAAGAGCTTCGTGATGAACTATAATATGCAAGGGATGAATAAGACTATTCCCGAGCTCTTCGCAATGCTGAAAGCTGCGGAGGTAGAAATCAAGAAGGAGCATCAAGTGTTGATGGTCAACAAGACCACTAGTTTCAAGAAAAAGGGCAAAGGGAAAAAGAAGGGGAACTTCAAAAAGAACAGCAAGCAAGTTGCTACTCAAGAGAAGAAACCCAAACCTGGACCTAAGCCTGAAACTGAGTGCTTCTACTGCAAGCAGACTGGTCACTGGAAGCGGAACTGCCCCAAGTATTTGGCGGATAAGAAGGATGGCAAGGTGAACAAAGGTATGTGTGATATACATGTTATTGATGTGTACCTTACTAATGCTCGCAGTAGCACCTGGGTATTTGATACTGGTTCTGTTGCTAATATTTGCAACTCGAAACAGGGACTACGAATTAAGCGAAGATTGGCTAAGGACGAGGTGACGATGCGCGTGGGAAACGGTTCCAAAGTCGATGTGATCACAGTCGGCACGCTACCTCTACATCTACCTTCGGGATTAATATTAGACCTAAATAATTGTTATTTGGTGCCAGCGTTAAGCATGAACATTATATCTGGATCTTGTTTGATGCGAGACGGTTATTCATTTAAATTTGAGAATAATGGTTGTTCTATTTATATGAGTAATATCTTTTATGGTCATGCACCCTTAAAGAGTGGTCTATTTTTATTGAATCTCAATAGTAGTGACACACATATTCATAGTGTTGAAGCCAAAAGATGCAGAGTTAATAATGATAGTGCAACTTATTTGTGGCACCGCCGTTTAGGTCATATCAGTGTAAAGCGCATGAAGAAACTCCATACTGATGGACTTTTGGAACCACTTGATTATGAATCACTTGGTACTTGCGAACCGTGCCTCATGGTCAAGATGACCAAAACACCGTTCTCCGGTACTATGGAGAGAGCAACAGATTTGTTGGAAATCATACATACAGATGTATGTGGTCCGATGAATATTGAGGCTCGTGGCGGATATCGTTATTTTCTCACATTCACAGATGACTTAAGCAGATATGGGTATATCTACTTAATGAAACACAAGTCTGAAACATTTGAAAAGTTCAAAGAATATCAGAGTGAAGTAGAAAATCATCGTAACAAGAAAATAAAATTTCTACGATCTGATCGTGGAGGAGAATATTTGAGTTACGAGTTTGGTGTACATTTGAAAAATTGTGGAATATTTTCGCAACTCACGCCACCCGGAACACCACAGCGTAATGGTGTGTCCGAACGTCGTAATCGTACTTTACTAGATATGGTGCGATCTATGATGTCTCTTACTGATTTACCGCTATCGTTTTGGGGATACGCTCTAGAGACGGCCGCATTCATGTTAAATAGGGCACCATCAAAATCCGTTGAGACGACGCCTTATGAGCTGTGGTTTGGCAAGAAACCAAAGTTGACGTTTCTGAAAGTTTGGGGCTGCGATGCTTATGTGAAAAAGCTTCAACCTGATAAGCTCGAACCCAAATCGAAGAAATGTGTCTTCATAGGATATCCAAAGGAAACTATTGGATACACCTTCTATCACAGATCCGAAGGCAAGACTTTTGTTGCTAAATTCGGAAACTTTCTGGAGAAGGAGTTTCTCTCGAAAGAAGTGAGTGGGAGGAAAGTAGAACTTGACGAGGTAACTATACCTGCTCCCTTATTGGAAAGTAGTGCATCATAGAAAACTGTTTCAGTGACACCTACACCAGTTAGTGAGGAAGCTAATGATGATGATCATGAAACTTCAGAACAAGATACTACTGAACCTCGTAGATCAACTAGAGTGAGATCCGCGCTAGAGTGGTACGGTAATCCTGTTCTGGAAGTCATGCTACTAGATCATGATGAACCTACGAACTATGAAGAAGCGATGGTGAGCCCAGATTCCACAAAATGGCTTGAAGCCATGAAATCTGAGATGGGATCCATGTATGAGAACAAAGTATGGACTTTGGTTGACTTACCCGATGATCGGCAAGCAATTGAGAATAAATGGATCTTCAAGAAGAAGACTGACGCTGACGCTAATATTACTGTCTACAAAGCTCGACTTGTCGCAAAAGGTTTTCGGCAAGTTCAAGGGATTGACTACGATGAGACCTTCTCACCCGTAGCGATGCTTAAGTCTGTCCGAATCATGTTAGCAATTGTCGCATTTTATGATTATGAAATTTGGCAGATGGATGTCAAAACTGCATTCCTGAATGGATTTCTGGAAGAAGAGTTGTATATGATGCAACCAGAAGGTTTTGTCGATCCAAAGGGAGCTAACAAAGTGTGCAAGCTCCAGCGATCCATTTATGGACTGGTGCAAGCCTCTCGGAGTTGGAATAAACGCTTTGATAGTGTGATCAAAGCATTTGGTTTTATACAGACTTTTGGAGAGCTTGTATTTACAAGAAAGTGAGTGGGAGCTCTGTAGCATTTCTGATATTATATGTGGATGACATATTACTAATTGGAAATGATATAGAATTTCTGGATAGCATAAAGGGATACTTGAATAAGAGTTTTTCAATGAAATACCTCGGTGAAGCTGCTTACATATTAGGCATTAAGATCTATAAAGATAGATCAAGACGCTTAATTGGACTTTCACAAACAACATACCTTGACAAAATTTTGAAGAAGTTCAAAATGGATCAAGCAAAGAAAGGATTCTTGCCTGTGTTACAAGGTGTGAAATAGAGTAAGACTCAATGCCCGACCACTGCAGAAGATAGAGAGAATATGAAAGATGTTCCCTATGCATCAGCGATAGGATCTATCATGTATGCAATGCTGTGTATCAGACCTAATGTGTGCCTTGCTATAAGTCTAGCAGGGAGGTACCAAAGTAATCCAGGAGTGGATCACTGGACAGTGGTCAAGAACATCCTGAAATACCTGAAAAGGACTAAGGATATGCTTCTCGTATATGGAGGTGACAAAGAGCTCATCGTAAAAGGTTACGTTGATGCAAGCTTTGACACTGATCCGGACGATTCTAAATCGCAAACCGGATACATGTTTACATTAAACGGTGGGGCTGTCAGTTGGTGCAGTTCTAAACAAAGCGTTGTAGCGGGATCTACATGTGAAGCGGAGTACATAGCTGCTTCGGAAGCAGCAAATGAAGGAGTCTGGATGAAGGAGTTCATATCCGATCAAGGTGTCATACCTAGCGCATCGGGTCCAATGAAAATCTTTTGTGACAATACTGGTGCAATTGCCTTGGCAAAGGAATCCAGATTTCACAAGAGAACCAAGCACATCAAAAGACGCTTCAATTCCATCCGGGATCTAGTCCAGGTGGGAGACATAGAGATTCGCAAGATACATGCAGATCTGAATGTTGCAGACCCGTTGACTAAGCCTCTTCCATGAGCAAAACATGATCAGCACCAAGGCTCGATGGGTGTTAGAATCATTACTGTGTAATCTAGATTATTGACTCTAGTGCAAGTGGGAGACTTGAAGGAAATATGCCCTAGAGGCAATAATAAAGTTATTATTTATTTCCTTATATCATGATAAATGTTTATTATTCATGCTAGAATTGTATTAACCAGAAACATAATACATGTGTGAATACATAGACAAACAGAGTGTCACTAGTATGCCTCTACTTGACTAGCTCGTTAATCAAAGATGGTTATGTTTCCTAACCATAAACAAAGAGTTGTTATTTGATTAACGGGGTCACATCATTAGGTGAATGATCTGATTGACATGACCCATTCCATTAGCTTAGCACCCGATCGTTTAGTATGTTGCTATTGCTTTCTTCATGACTTATACATGTTCCTATGACTATGAGATTATGCAACTCCCGTTTGCCGGAGGAACACTTTGTGTGCTACCAAACGTCACAACGTAAATGGGTGATTATAAAGGTGCTCTACAGGTGTCTCCAAAGGTACATGTTGGGTTGGCGTATTTCGAGATTAGGATTTGTCACTCCGATTGTCGGAGAGGTATCTCTGGGCCCTCTCGGTAATACACATCACATAAGCCTTGCAAGCATTGCAACTAATGAGTTAGTTGTGAGATGATGTATTACGGAACGAGTAAAGAGACTTGCCGGTAACAAGATTGAACTAGGTATGGGATACCGACGATCGAATCTCGGGCAAGTAACATACCAATGACAAAGGGAACAACGTATGTTGTTATGCGGTCTGACCGATAAAAGATCTTCGTAGAAAATGCAGGAGCCAATATGAGCATCCAGGTTCCGCTATTGGTTATTGACCAGAGACGTGTCTCGGTCATGTCTACATTGTTCTCGAACCCGTAGGGTCCGCGCGCTTAAGGTTTCGATGATAGTTATATTATGAGTTTATGAGTTTTGATGTACCGAAGTTAGTTTGGAGTCCCGGATGTGATCACGGACATGACGAGGAGTCTCGAAATGGTCGAGACATAAAGATTAATATATTGGACGGCTATATTCGGACACTGGAAGTGTTCCGGGGAAGTTTCGGATAAAACCGGAGCACCGGGGGGTTACCGGAACCCCCCGGGGGGTTAATGGGCCTCATGGGCCTAAAGTGGAGAAGAGGAGGGGCTGCCAGGGCAGGCCGCGCGCCCCCTCTCCCCCTAGTCCGAATTGGACAAGGAGGGAGGGGCGGCGCCCCCCCTTTTTCCTTCTCTCCTTCCCCCTCTCCTACTTGGACAAGGAAAGGGAGGGGAGTCCTACTCCCGGTAGGAGTAGGACTCCTCCTGCGCGCCTCCTACTAGGGCCGGCCGCACCCCCCCTTGGATCCTTTATATACGGAGGCAAGGGGCACCCCTAGACACACAAGTTGATCCACATGATCATATTCTTAGCCGTGTGCGGTGCCCCCTTCCACCATAGTCCTCGATAATATTGTAGCGGTGCTTAGGCGAAGCCCTGCGACAGTAGTACATCAAGATCGTCACCACGCCGTCGTGCTGACGGAACTCTTCCCCGACACTTTGCTGTATCGGAGTCCGGGGATCATCATCGAGCTGAACGTGTGCTAGAACTCGGAGGTGCCGTAGTTTCGGTGCTTGATCGGTCGGGCCGTGAAGACGTACGACTACATCAACCAAGTTAACGCTTCCGTTGTCGATCTACAAGGGTACGTAGATCACACTCTCCCCCTCTCGTTGCTATGCATCACCATGATCTTGCGTGTGCGTAGGAAAATTTTGAAATTACTACGAAACCCAACATCTACCTGCAACACATGAAATCCGCGGATCAAATACAACAAAACTTCATCACACCAACAAATCACAAAAAAATTGGGGGGCTATTTTTGTGGGGAGTTTTCGAATTAGGGACAAAATCAATAAAACAAGGCTAGAAAACACTAACGGGGAGGCTCCGAAATCGTGATCAACGTGGCTCTAGATACCAATATGATGTAGGGTGGAAACCTAGATGGCCAATCTTTCACGAAAGGAGCGGATCCCGCGAAGAACACGAGGGGAGACACGAGGGGAAATCACAAAGGGGAACACAAGTGAAACACTCAAACCAACAAGTATGATCACACATGTGCTAGATCCATGAACACAAAAGGAGATACAAGATCCAAAGTAAACAAGGGACGATACACGATAACCGGTTCTTCTCCAAAGAAGGTCTTGATGGGGCCACCCAAGAGGGGGTCTTGAATCCAAGGGGATATTCTCCGTAGAGGGGCCGCGGTCTCTCTTGTGGAGTAGATCCGTAATGGATGAGCAAAGCTCTATCTCTAAATGAGCAAATCCTTTGCTAACCCTAAAATGTAGGTAGGAGAAGAGTATATATAGTCTAGGTGGGCGAATGGGTACACGGGCCTCGGGCCCTTACACTGTGCGCAAACAGGGGAGGCCAGACGTCCGGGCGTCGGGCTGGATGTCCGGGCTTTCACGAGGGGCCGGATGTCTGGGCTGGGGTGGCCGGACGTTCGAGCTGGAGGCGCTGGTCTTGTTGCTCTCTGGATAGGTGGGGTCTGGATTTTTGGGCGAAGGGCCGGATATCCGGGTGCGCGGGACGGGCCGGATGTCCGGGCTGGTCGCCAGATGTCCGGGCCTTATAGACTTGGCCGCTGGCTCCTTGCTGTTGTTGACACTTCCAGGGGCCGGATGTCCGGGGCCTGGGAGTTGTTATTGACTCCTTCCATTGGTTCTCTTCATCCGTGAACTTGGGGACTTGTCCGTCTTCACGTGCATCTTCGGGAGGGTCCTCTTGGTACCTAATCATGCACAACATCTCGGACTTAGGTAGTAGCCATGTCTCGAGAGGATCATATGTGATATCACTAAGGAAAGAAGTCACCTCGGTCTCGAGAGCTCTAGCTCTAGCTCGTGTCATAGGTCCTCTTGGCACTTCGTAAGACGATGGTAGGTCCATGGGGATGATCGTAGGATGCTCCGCATCAGTATATGTGAGTTAGTGTCCCATCAGTGGCACTACACCTTGTCCGTGTCGCCATGCCATTCTATCTAGGTTGCCCGAGATGATGGATCATTGTACCGAGACGCGAACACCCTAAAGGCCCTTACAATTGCGCGACTCTACCGAGCCGTATCAAGTGTGATCTACCGAGGGTGATTTCTTGTTTTTCACTCTCGATGATGACTCTGTAGTGTAGCACATCTAGTGTGATCTACTGAGGGTGATTCCTCGTATTCCACTCTAGGTGGTGACTTTGCTGTGCAGTATATCAAGGTAAACCTATTGAGGGTGATTCCTCCGGTTTCACCTTGATGGTATGGACCTGAACCCCTGACAGTTCCAATGATAAAGACAGGTCGGCCCAAGGGTACCATTGAGAGATAATGTGGCGGAATGACAGGGCAGGTGGAGACCACCTAGGAGAGTGGTGGGCCTGGTCCCTAGTCGTGGTCCGCAAGTTACATAGTCGGAGCGATGACCCTGGTCGTCTCCGCGAGTTACTAATAATACACTAACGGATTTGTGTATTTGATCTGAGTTGGGCTACGTGCTTTTACGCACTAACGATCATGCGGGATAATGGTATATGGGACTGTCGGTGTCAAAACTGGCGGATCTCGGGTAGGGGGTCCCGAACTGTGCGTCTAGGCCGGATGGTAACAGGAGGCAAGGGACACGAAGTTTTACCCAGGTTCGGGCACTCTCGATGGAGGTAAAACCCTACGTCCTGCTTGATTAATATTGATGATATGGGTAGTACAAGAGTAGATCTACCACGAGATCAGAGAGGCTAAACCCTAGAAGCTAGCCTATGGTATGATTGTTGTTGTGTATGTTGGCCTACGGACTAAACCCCTCCGGTTTATATAGACACCGGAGAGGGTTAGGGTTACACAAAGTCGGTTACAATGGTAGGAGATCTACATATCCGTATCGCCAAGCTTGCCTTCCACGCCAAGGAAAGTCCCTTCCGGACACGGGACAGAGTCTTCAATCTTGTATCTTCATAGTCCAGGAGTCCAGCTGAAGGTATAGTCCGGCTATCCGAACACCCCCTTATCCAGGACTCCCTCAGTAGCCCCCGAACCAGGCTTCAATGACGATGAGTCCGGCGTGCAGATTGTCTTCGGCATTGCAAGGCGGGTTCTCCCCCAAATTCCGTGTACCTGTTGAATAAAGTCCGGTTTCTTGTAGATGTTGCGCTCCTTGGCTTCTACGCCCAATAATGGCCGCTTCCCACGTGTCAAACGAATATGAAAAGTCTGAGTGTTTTTACATTCACACCCCTAGCCACGTAAATGAGCTGCCCTATTTAAGGGGACGAGGATTTAGATCCAAACCACATCTTCCCCCCTTCGCAATTGTTCATCAGAGCGCATCTGACAAAGGTCCATTCCACCATGGCCAGCCATCGCAACTCCTCCTTTCGCCCTTCCAGCCCTCAGCCTGGATATTGGGAGAGATGCTCCGTCCCACATAGCGAGCTAGTGACGCTCCAGACCAAGGGATTTCTCCCCCCGGCCTATATGATCCCGGTTCGAGCCGGTCTTGCCATCTATAACGGCGGAAAGCAAGCGGAGAGTGCCCCTAATCCCTCCAAAGGAGAGCGGGTTTGCCTCGTCCCTTATTTAATAAGGGGGCTCGGGTTTCCAATCCATCCATTTCTCTGGGGGCTGCTGGAGTTCTACGGCCTCCAGCTACACAATCTCACGCATGCCTCCGTATTGCATATCGCGGGCTTCGTAGCCCTCTGCGAGCTATTTTTAGGCGTCGAGGCTCATTTCGGGCTATGGAAAAGGTTATTCTGCCTTGTGCCCCGCTCTAAGGAGGGGTCAATGTATCAAGTGGGCGGAGCCGAAGTGTGGCGCATCGCCGGGACCGGATATCTGTCCGGAACCCCAAAGAAGGCATCCGAAGACTGGCCCTCGAAATGGTTTTATATAGAAGACGTCCCGCTGCCGGATCCTGTTCGGATCGGCCTCCCTGAATTCGACAGTGCTCCCTTAAATAAGCGCCTAAGCTGGCGTCCACAGAGCCCTCAGAGGGAAAGTGACAGGGACATCATTTACCTGATGGGCCGAATAAGATTGTTAGCCCATTCCGGACTAACCATGATCGGGGTTATGGCCGAATGCATCATGCGGGGGGTGCAACCGCTTCAGTATAGAAGCCACCCCATGTGGGACTTCAACGGGGAGGACGACGCCACCCGATACGGCCGTAAGGGGCCGGATTCAGCTGCCGCTCTACTAAAGATCTTGTCCACTTTGTATAAGGGAGAAGAGGAGGAATTTCTCTGCGTCAACCCACAGGGTGGATTCTCTATGCACAATCCCCCAAGCTGGGTAAGCGGTCACATTTACTTGCCCATCCGTTTTGTATTCCCATTGTTAAATATTCAGTCTGACAACTTCAACGCAGGAACTGCGCCGGGCTGTTAAGGAAATAAGCAGCCCTCCTCCACAACCCGAGGACCCAGGACGGTCCCTCGACCCGGCCTCTCAAGAGGATCCGGACATATCTGTGGAGCTGATTGATGGAGTGTTCCATCAATTGAGCAAGGACAATGCCTTGGTGGCCATTACGGCCGATTACCCAGGGCTAATACCGGCCTCCCAGGTAACTGAGATCGAAGTCCCAGTACCCCGAATAGGTGTCCGCCCTCTCGTGTTTTCAGTTTCCTGATTACAACCGAACTTTGCAGGGGAGGTTTTTGAAGCGGAAGGCCGAACCTGCGGCGACAAGCCAACGAGGGGCCGCAGGGCCCCGTGGGCAGAAAAGAAGTGCAGTCCGGACCGAGGCGTCAACGCAAAGGTATGGCGCCCCCCCCCCCTTATCCCAGGTTTTATACCTTCGAGGCACATTGACACTCGTGCTCTCTTCAGGACAAAGAGACCTCGCCGGACTATATCCGGAGAGGCTGCCAATCGCGCCTCCACCAGCCAGGCTCCAAAGCCTGGTCCGGAGGCGGAGGCGAACGCAAGGCGCACGCCAGACGCTCCTCCGACGGAGGATGTGGACGGGTTGTCTGCCACCAACTCTGAGGTGGAGAGTGCCATGAACCACAGGCGTCGCCGGACAATTCTTCGCGACGCTTGTTTCTCCCAAGGGGCGTTAGATGCCTTCAACTCGGGAGATGCGTACCTCCGTGCCGCTCAAAATGGTCTAGCCAGGGCCACGGAGCAATATGTAAAAGACATACGGGTAAGAAAATTTTGGTAATTATATATATATATATCAGTAGCCCCCGAGACTTGAAACAGTTAGAATAACTGATTTAAGGATCATTTGTTATGCAGGTTCTTACAGAAAAGAATTCCCTACTGTCCAAGGAGCTGGAAGAGTGCAAAGCCCAACTTGAGGCCGCACTAGCCGCAGCAGGGGAGCCCAAGGAGACCCCCTCTGGTAATATACACTTTGAAAGATAAGTATTTTGCGAAGCATGGCATGGGTGCGAATCTGACAAATGATTTTGCAGATGGCGCTGGATTGAATCCGGAAAGGCAACACCTCCTACGCCAGCTAAAGGTTGGTGAGAAGGTGCTGACAAAGGTGAGGCGGGAGAAGAACGATCTCCAAGATGCCAACACCAAGCTGGGCGTCGAGCTGAAAGATGTTCGTGCCCAGCTGTCAGACTCCATGAAGGAGAATCAGCGGCTTCGGCGCAGCATATTTAGTAAGTGCTTGAAAGAACCTTTGAAAGAAAGTTCGGCGGGGAAGTCGACTAACAGAGCAATGTCTGTAGGTGTGCTAATAGGTCGTCCTGTAGAGGAGATGCCTGGTTCTACGGGTGACCTTCTTCCCGAGCTCTCGCAACTGCTCGATCGAGTTCGGCAGGCGATGCAAGGCGTCGCCCAGGCCCTGTGGCCATCCGTCTCCATGCCCGAAGGTCTTGGAGAGCTTGCGGAGAAGCTAAAGGGAGCACGACGGCGCTTCCGATTATGGAAGATATCGGCCTGCCGTCAAGGCGCTAGGGAGGCCTGGGCCATGGTGAAGACGCGGTACACAAAGGCTGACCCCAACCACATGGCCGAGGTCGGTCCTGTAGGGCCCGATGGGAAGGAGATCCCTGTAAGCTTAGTATACGGCCAAGTAGAGTTGGCCGCAAAGTATTCCCAGCAGGACTGTAAATTAGACAGCTTGTTAGATGGTATTGAAGAGGAATATAATCAGTCAAAATGACTATGTAATTTAATTGACATTTATAATGCCTTCTAGCCAGATTGTAGATCATTTGTCATGGCCGACCTTTTCGCTTCAGCCTCGGGACCTGATGGTCCGGAGTGTGTCCGAATTCCCATGCGGTTATATAGGAACCGGGGAATGCATGGAGACCAGGCGTAGGGGTCATTAGTGCGTGAACAGACAAGTGCCCGACTAGTTATGTTATATTACATGGTTAGTAAGAAACATCTTCCAGGGATAATAGTTCCGTTAGGGGTTCCTTTCCCTGGGAGGCATGCCCTAAGGTGCATGTCCATGCTGCGAAAAGAAACTCAGGAAAAACATCTGGGGGCATATAGATAAATAAAATAAAAAAAGATCATCTTTAGTTCATCGACCGAATATTCCCTTAAGAACACTAGCTTTCGGCTTCACCCAGTCTGAGGTACACGTCCGGCTGACCCGGCAGTAACAATCGCAGAGGTGCTCCCTTTACCACCTAGCTGAACAATCGGGAACGTAGGGGTAAGCACAGGAGCCAGGCAACCCAGCTTGGCCAAAACTTAAGTCATATCAATGCATATAATGGTGAATAAAAGGTACATGCAGAAGTGTGACACATGTGTTGGGCATGAAGCCCGTATAAATAAGCTTCTGTTTAAAGAAGCCCCCAGGTTTAATGAGCGCGGATAGCGTGTCACTTTATGAGCCTTTAAAGGCTATAAGAGAGAGAGAGAGAGAGAGAGAGAGAGGAAGAGAAATGTAAGACAGAAAGTATATAAAAATGGACAGAGGAAGGAGACGAACACAGAGTCCGGCGCTAGGCATAGAATTTTCGGAGACGGGCTGCGTTCCATGGGTTCGGCTCGAGTCGGTTATCCGATGCATCCCGCAGGCGATACGCTCCACCGGTCAGGACTTGGTCAATTATGAAGGGACCTTCCCACTTGGGCTTGAGTTTGTCCTTTTTCTTGTCCGGTAGTCGTAGAACTAATTCTCCAACGTTGTAATTTTTGGCACGTACTTCTCTGCTTTGGTATCTTCGAGCCTGCTGTTGATAGAATGCGGAACGGGCTTTTGCCACGTCACGCTCCTCCTCCAATGCGTCCAAGCTGTCCTGCCGATCGAGCTCGGCTTCTCTTTCTTCGTACATGCGCACTCGAGGTGAGTCATGAATTATGTCGCAAGGCAAAACTGCCTCTGCGCCATACACCATAAAGAATGGTGTGTATCCGATGGAGTAATTCGGCGTGGTCCGCAGCCCCCAGAGTACGGAGTCAAGCTCCTCAACCCAGTGCGTGTTAGATTCCTTGAGGGACCACACTAATCTGGGTTTGATGCCGCTCATGATAAGACCATTTGCATGTTCGACCTGGCCGTTAGTTTGTGGGTGATAGACGGAAGCATAATCGAGCTTGATGCCCATGTTTTTGCACCAGAGTTTTACCTCGTCGGCCGTAAAGTTTGTGCCGTTATCCGTGATGATGCTGTGGGGGACGTCGTAACAGTGTACAACCCCGGATATAAAGTCTATCACCGGTCCGGATTCGGCCGTCTTAACAGTCTTGGCTTCTATCCATTTGGTGAACTTATCCACCATGACCAGTAAGTATTTTTGCTTGTGGGTTCCGCCTTTAAGGGGTCCAACCATGTCAAGCCCCCAGACCGCGAAGGGCCAAGTGATGGGGATAGTTTGGAGGGTGGTGGGTGGCATATGGCTTTGGTTTGCAAAGAGCTGGCAACCGGTGCATCGTTGGACTAAGTCCTGGGTGTCTGCCCGGGCCGTCGGCCAATAAAAGCCTGTACGGAAGGCCTTGCTTACAAGGGATACCGCCGAGTCCGGCATGAATTTCAGCCAGGAGGTTCCGCCCTTCCTCTTCGGAGATGCACCTTTGAAGGACTCCGGTAGTGCTTTTCTTATAAAGCTCTCCCTCGTGGACTTTGTAAGCTTTGGATCGCCGCACTATGCAGCGTGCCTTATTTTGGTCCTCGGGGAGTTCCTGCCTAGTAAGGTAGGCGAGGAATGGTTCCGTCCATGGGGCGATAACGGCCATTATTACATGGGCTGAAGGTGTTATTTCATTGGCAGAGTCTCCGATTGTGTCGGAATGTTCGGTATCGGGCAGTGCGGTTGGGTCCGGGCTGTTATTGTTTGGCTCCCCTTCCCATACTACGGATGGCTTGAACAGCCTTTCCAAGAAGATGTTGGGGGGGACTACATCGCATTTTACGCCGATGCGTGCCAGGACATCTGTCGCCTGATTATTTTCCCGGGCTACATGGTGGAATTCAAGCCCTTCGAACCAAGCTGACATTTTTAGGACGATGTTGTGGTAAGCTGCCATTTTGGATCCTTGGCATCGAAGTCTCCATTTATTTGGGATATTGCGAGGTTCGAGTCCCCGCGCACCTCTAGGCGTTGAATGCCCATGGATACTGCCATCCGGAGACCATGTAAAAGGGCCTCATATTCGGCTGCATTGTTGGAGTCCGTGTACATAATCTGGAGTATGTATTGAACTGTGTCTCCTGTGGGGGACGTCAAAACGATGCCAGCCCCTAGTCCGGCCAACATCTTGGAGCCGTCGAAATGCATGATCCAATTTGAATATGTGTCGTACTCTTTAGGGAGTTCGGCCTCCGTCCATTCTGCGACGAAGTCGGCCAAGACTTGCGACTTGATGGATTGTCGTGGCTTATAAGTTATGTTGAATGGGAGGAGCTCAATGGCCCATTTTGCAATCCGGCCCGTTGCGTCACGGTTGTTTATAATATCGTTAAGTGGTACTTCCGAGGCTACTATTATTGAACACTCTTGAAAGTAGTGTCGTAGCTTCTGGGATGCCATGAATACCGCGTACGCAATCTTTTGGTAATGTGGGTACCGTGATTTGCAGGGAGTGAGGACAGTGGACACATAATAGACCGACTTTTGAAGGGGGAATTTGTGTCCGTCCGCTTCTCGTTCGACGACGAGCACTGCGCTTACAACCTGATGTGTTGCTGCAATGTATAATAGCATTGGTTCGCCAATGTTTGGCGCGGCCAGGACTGGGTTTGTTGCCAGTATGGCTTTTATTTCGTCGAGTCCGGCTATGGCTGCATCCGTCCATTCGAAGTGTTCGGTGCGCCGAAGGAGGCGGTAAATGGGTAGGGCCTTTTCTCCCAAGCGGGAGATAAAGCGGCTTAGAGCCGCCACGCATCCGGTTAACTTTTGTATTTGTTTGAGGTCCTTTGGGATATCCAGTTGCGATAGAGCTCGGATCTTGGCTGGATTTGCTTCAATTCCTCTACCGGATACAATGAAGCCCAAGAGCTTTCCGGCTGGAACGCCGAAAACGCATTTTTTCGGGTTGAGCTTGATGTCGTATGTTCGGAGGTTATCAAATGTGAGCCTCAAGTCGTCTACTAGAGATTCGACATGTCTTGTTTTGATGACCACATCATCTACATATGCCTCCACTGTTTTGCCGATCTGGTTTGCAAGACATGTCTGAATCATGCGCTGATATGTTGCGCCGGCGTTTTTGAGCCCGAAGGGCATCGTGTTGAAGCAGAATGGGCCGTATGGTGTGATAAATGCCGTTGCGGCTTGGTCTGGTTCTGCCATCTTGATTTGATGGTAGCCGGAATATGCGTCGAGGAAACACAATGAATCATGTCCTGTGGTAGCGTCGATAATTTGATCGATGCGGGGGAGGGGGAAGGGATCCTTTGGGCAAGCCTTGTTAAGGTCTTTAAAATCAACACACAGGCGCCAGGATTTGTCCTTCTTTGGTACCATCACCAGGTTTGCTAGACAGTCCTGATGTTTTATATCTCTGATGAATCTGGCCTCCAATAGCTTTGCTAGCTCCTCTCCCATGGCTTGTCTCTTAGGTTTGGAAAAACGCCGAAGAGCCTGTTTGACAGGTTTGAATCTTGTTTGGATATTTAAGCTGTGCTCGGCCAGCCTGCGTGGGATTCCTGGCATGTCTGAAGGGTGCCAGGCGAAAATGTACCAGTTCTCTCGTAGGAACTCTCGCAGTGCGGCGTCTACATCAGGGTTTAACTGTGCCCCGATGGAAGCTATTTTGTTGGGGTCCGTTGGATGGACTTGGAATTTGACTATTTCGTCCGCCAGATTAAAGGAGGTGGACTTGGATCTTTTGTCAAGTACCACATCGTCCCTATTCATCGTAGAGCGCAGCGCAGTCAGTTCCTTAGCCACTAGGGCTTCGGATAGTGCCTCGAGGGCCACTGCGGCTGTCTTGTTTTCGGCGCGGAGTGCTATGTCCGGATCACTAGCGAGAGTGATGATCCAGTTAGGCCCGGGCATCTTGAGCTTCATGTACCCGTAATGGGGTATTGCTTGGAATATTGTAAACGCTTCCCGCCCTAGCAGAGCGTGATAACCGCTGCTGAACGGAGCCACATGGAACGTGATCTCTTCGGACCTGTAATTATCCGGCGTGCCGAACACCACATCTAGTGTGATTTTTCCTGTACAGCGCGCTTCCCGACTGGGGATTATTCCTCTAAAGGTTGTGTTGCTTCGCTCAATGCGGTTCCAGTCTATTTCCATTTTTTGAAGGGTTTCCTCATAAATGAGGTTCAATCCGCTGCCGCCGTCCATGACTACCTTGGTAAGATGAAAGCCGTCCACTATTGGACTAAGGACCAATGCGGCTGGTGCTCGGGCTGTTCGGAATTTAGGTTCATCACTGGCGTTAAAGGTAATAGCCGTGTCACTCCATGGGTTTATTGTTGCTACTTGGTAGACTTCGGCAAGGCTGCGGAGTGTCCTTTTTCGCATATTATTTGATGCGAAAGTCTCGAAGACTGTTAATACCGTATTGGTGTCTCTGGGGTGGCTTTCTGTGGCCTCTGGAATTAGGAGATTTTCGCCAATTTTGGCCACCTGCCGGAGTATCCAACATGCTCTAAGGCTGTGAGTTGGTGTGGCGTCCTCTGTACTGTGAATTTTACAGGGTCCATTAAGCCATCCTTCTAGTACGATTCCATGCCCTGTAGAGGGTTTTTGCTTTTTAGTGCTTGACCCGGGTGTCTGGTGATGATGCACCCTTTTATTTCGGACTGGGTTTGTATTCAGGGCCGGATTGTCCCAAAATTTTATTTCGGTTTTCCAGGCGCTTTCCATCGCACAGTACTTTCGTACAATGGACACCAAGTCAGCGAAGCGTGTAATATCACGGCGACTTATGGCATTGAGTATTCCCTTGTCCATGCAATTATTGCAGAAAATTGAGATTGCGTCTTCCTCGCGGCAGTCCCTTAGCCTGTTCTTAACCAGGAGGAATCTGGCCCAGTAATGATGTACTATTTCATCGGGTTCTTGCCTGATTTTGGATAGATCGCTTATGTTGGGGTGGGTGGGTGGAATTAAATCCGAAGCCTCACCCCATCTGAGGCTCAGAGGCCGAGGAATTTCTGAACTCGAAAATTTGGATTCCTGGATGTTGTCCAATGAATCCAACCTGTCACCTGACTCTAAGTTCAGGTCTTGAGTGATATCCTCCCCTCCGCGGGTACCCGGCTTGGAGGGATCGGGAATCCGGACGTAGCGAGTCCTTAAGATAGATGAAGGGTCACTGCACTGTCCCTCTACCACGGCAACATGATGGGTGACTTGGGGAGAGTTAATCTCTCTCAGATCGGGTTTAGGCCCAATCTGGTCATAATCCGTAGCGACTCCCAGGGCGGCGAAGCGATCCAAGAGCCCGTGTATGGAGGAGAGCTCCATTGGATCTAACTGCTCGGCGAGTTCCGAGCTGACATGAAGATTGTTTTCGATGGCTCGAGAGGTCATCGTTGGCACAGAAGCCGAACAGGCGGTCATAAGAAAACCACCTAGCCGGAGGGTTTGGCCGACAGCCAAAGCTCCCTTAGCAACGGTGCCGTCTTTAAAGACGAGGCGAGGCATCCTTCCTGATGACGACGACACAGAGGAACTCTCAATGAAAGCACCAATGTCGGTGTCAAAACCGGCGGATCTCAGGTAGGGGGTCCCGAACTGTGCGTCTAGGCTGGATGGTAACAGGAGGCAAGGGACACGAAGTTTTACCCATGTTCGGGCCCTCTCGATGGAGGTAAAACCCTATGTCCTGCTTGATTAATATTGATGATATGGGTAGTACAAGAGTAGATCTACCACGAGATCAGAGAGGCTAAACCCTAGAAGCTAGCCTATGGTATGATTGTTGTTGTGTATGTGTTGGGGAACGTTGCAGAAAACAAAAATTTTCCTACGTTTTCACCAAGATCCATCTATGAGTTCATCTAGCAACGAGTGATCGGATGCATCTACATACCTTTGTAGATCGCGAGCGGAAGCGTTCAAAGAACGGGGATGAAGGAGTTGTACTCGTCGTGATCCAAATCACCGGAGATCCTAGTGCCGAACGGACGGCACCTCCGCGTTCAACACACGTACGGTCAGCGTGACGTCTCCTCCTTCTTGATCCAGCAAGGGGAAGGAGAGGTTGATGAAGATCCAGCAGCACGACGGCATGGTGGTGGATGCAGCAGTCACCGCAGCAAGGCTTCGCCGAGCTTCTGCGAGAGGGAGAGGTGTAGCAGGGGAGAGGGAGGCGCCAAGGCTTCAGAGTGCGGCTGCCCTCCCCCCCCTTTATATAGGCCCCCTAGGGGGGTGCGCCGGCCCTAGGAGATGGGATCTCCTAGGGGGGGCGGCGGCCAAGGGGGTGGAGGCGCCCCCTCCCCTAGGGTTCCCAACCCTAGGCGCATGGGGGGCCCAAGGGGGGGCGCACCAGCCCACTATGGGCTCGTTCCCTCCCCACTTCAGCCCATGGGGCCCTCCGGGATGGGTGGCCCCACCCGGTGGACCCCCGGGACCCTTCCGGTGGTCCCGGTACAATACCGTTGACCCCCGAAACTCTCCCGATGGCCGAAACTGCACTTCCTATATATAATTCTTCACCTCCGGACCATTCCGGAACTCCTCGTGACGTCCGGGATCTCATTCGGGACTCCGAACAACTTTCGGGTTACTGCACACTCATATCTCTACAACCCTAGCGTCACCGAACCTTAAGTGTGTAGACCCTACGGGTTCGGGAGACATGTAGACATGACCGAGATGACTCTCCGGTCAATAACTAACAGCGGGATCTGGATACCCATGTTGGCTCCCACATGCTCCTCGATGATCTCATCGGATGAACCACGATGTCGAGGATTCAAGCAATCCTGTATACAATTCCCTTTGTCAATCGGTACGTTACTTGCCCGAGATTCGATCGTCGGTATCCCAATACCTCGTTCAATCTCGTTACCATCAAGTCACTTTACTCGTACCGTAATGCATGATCCTGTGACTAGACACTTGGTCACTTTGAGCTCATTATGATGATGCATTACCGAGTGGGCCCAGAGATACCTCTCCGTCATATGGAGTGACAAATCCCAGTCTTGATCCGTGTCAACCCAACAGACACTTTCGGAGATACCCGTAGTATACCTTTATAGTCACCCAGTTATGTTGTGACGTTTGGTACACCCAAAGCACTCCTACGGTATCCGGGAGTTACACGATCTCATGGTCTAAGGAAAAGATACTTGACATTGGAAAAACTCTAGCAAACGAACTATACGATTTTGTGCTATGTTTAGGATTGGGTCTTGTCCATCACATCATTCTCCTAATGATGTGATCTCGTTATCAATGACATCCAATGTCCATAGTCAGGAAACCATGACTATCTGTTGATCAACAAGCTAGTCAACTAGAGGTTTACTAGGGACATGTTGGTGTCTATGCATTCACACATGTATTACGATTTCTGGATAACACAATTATAGCATGAATAAAAGACAATTATCATGAACAAGGAAATATAATAATAATCCTTTTATTATTGCCTCTAGGGCATATTTCCAACAGTCTCTCACTTGCACTAGAGTCAATAATCTAGTTACATTGTGATGAATCGAACACCCATAGAGTTCTGGTGTTGATCATGTTTTACCCTAGGGAGAGGTTTAGTCAACGGTTCTGCGACATTCAGATCCGTATGTACTTTACAAATATCTATGTCTCCATCTTGAACATTTTCACAAATGGAGTTGAAGCGACGCTTGATGTGCCTGCTCTTCTTGTGAAACATGGGCTCCTTGGCAAGTGCAATAGCTCCAGTGTTGTCACATAAGAGTTTGATCGGCCCCGACGCATTGGGTATGACTCCTAGGTCGGTGATGAACTCCTTCACCCAAATTGCTTCATGCGCTGCCTCCAAGGCTGCCATGTACTCCGCTTCACATGTAGATCCCGCCACGACGCTCTGCTTGCAGCTGCACCAGCTTACTGCTCCACCATTCAACATATACACGTATCCGGTTTGTGACTTAGAGTCATCCAGATCTGTGTCGAAGCTAGCGTCGACGTAACCCTTTACGATGAGCTCTTCGTCACCTCCATAAACGAGAAACATGTCCTTAGTCCTTTTCAGGTACTTCAGGATATTCTTGACCGCCGTCCAGTGTTCCTTGCCGGGATTACTTTGGTACCTTCCTACCAAACTTACGGCAAGGTTTACATCAGGCCTGGTACACAGCATGGCATACATAATAGACCCTATGGCTGAGGCATAGGGGATGACACTCATCTCTTCTATATCTTCTGCCGTGGTCGGACATTGAGCTGAGCTCAATTTCACACCTTACAACACAGGCAAGAACCCCTTCTTAGACTGACCCATATTGAACTTCTTCAATATCTTATCAAGGTATGTGCTTTGTGAAAGACCTATGAGGCGTCTTGATCTATCTCTATAGGTCTTGATGCCTAATATATAAGCAGCTTCTCCAAGGTCCTTCATTGAAAAACTTTTATTCAAGTAGGCCTTAATGCTGTCCAAAAGTTCTATATCATTTCCCATCAAAAGTATGTCATCTACATATAATATGAGAAATGCTACAGAGCTCCCACTCACTTTCTTGTAAACGCAGGCTTCTCCATAAGTCTGCATAAACCCAAACGCTTTGATCATCTCATCAAAGCGAATGTTCCAACTCCGAGATGCTTGCACCAGCCCATAAATCGAGCGTTGGAGCTTGCACACCTTGTCAGCATTCTTAGGATCGACAAAACCTTCCGGCTGCATCATATACAATTCTTCCTTAAGGAAACCATTAAGGAACGCCGTTTTGACGTCCATTTGACATATCTCATAATCATAGAATGCGACAATTGCTAACATGATTCGGACGGACTTCAGGTTCGCTACGGGTGAGAAACTCTCATCGTAGTCAACCCCTTGAACTTGTCGATAACCCTTAGCGACAAGCCGAGCTTTATAGATGGCCACATTACCATCCGCGTCTGTCTTCTTCTTAAAGATCCATTTATTTTCTATGGCTCGCCGATCATCGGGCAAGTCAGTCAAAGTCCATACTTTGTTTTCATACATGGATCCTATCTCGGATTTCATGGCTTCCAGCCATTTGTCGGAATCCGGGCCCGCCATCGCTTCTTCATAGTTCGAAGGTTCACCGTTGTCTAACAACATGATTTCCAAGATAGGGTTGCCGTACCACTTTGGTGCGGAACGTGTCCTTGTGGACCTTCGAAGATCAATAGGAGCTTGATCAGAAGTATCTTGATCATCATCATTAACTTCCTCTCTAATTGGTGCAGGCACCACAGGAACATTTTCCTGAGCTGCGCTACTCTCTACTTCAAGAGGCAGTACTTCATCAAGTTCTACTTTCCTCCCACTTACTTCTTTTGAGAGAAACTCTTTCTCTAGAAAGGATCCATTCTTGGCAACAAAGATCTTGCCTTCGGATCTGAGGTAGAAGGTATACCCAATAGTTTCTTTAGGGTATCCTATGAAGACGCATTTTTCCGACTTGGGTTCGAGCTTTTCAGGTTGAAGTTTCTTGACATAAGCATCGCATCCCCAAACTTTTAGAAACGACAGCTTAGGTTTCTTCCCAAACCACAATTCATATGGTGTCATCTCAACGGATTTCGACGGTGCCCTATTTAAAGTGAATGCGGCAGTCTCTAAAGCATAGCCCCAAAATGATAGCGGTAAATCAGTAAGAGACATCATAGATCGCACCATATCTAATAGAGTGCGATTACGACGTTCGGACACACCATTACGCTGAGGTGTTCCAGGCGGCGTCAGATGTGAAACTATTCCACATTTTCTTAAGTGTGTGCCAAATTCGTGACTCAAGTATTCTCTCCCATGATCTGATCGCAAGAACTTGATTTTCCTGTCACGTTGATTCTCAACCTCACTCTGAAATTCCTTGAACTTTTCAAAGGTCTCAGACTTATGTTTCATTAAGTAGACATACCCATATCTACTCAAGTCATCAGTGAGGGTGAGAACATAACGATAGCCACCGTGAGCCTCAACGCTCATTGGACCGCACACATCAGTATGTATGATTTCCAATAAGTTGGTTGCTCGCTCCATTGTTCCTGAGAACGGAGTCTTGGTCATTTTACCCATGAGGCATGGTTCGCACGTGTCAAATGATTCATAATCAAGAGACTCTAAAAGTCCATCTGCATGGAGCTTCTTCATGCGTTTGACACCTATGTGACCAAGGCGGCAGTGCCACAAGTATGTGGGACTATCATTATCAACCTTACATCTTTTGGTATTCACACTATGAATATGTGTAGCATTACGCTCGAGATTCATTAAGAATAAACCATTCACCATCGGAGCATGACCATAAAACATATCTCTCATATAAATAGAACAACCATTATTCTCGGATTTAAATGAGTAGCCATCTCGAATTAAACGAGATCCTGATACAATGTTCATGCTCAAAGCTGGCACTAAATAACAATTATTGAGGTTTAAAACTAATCCCGTAGGTAAATGTAGAGGTAGCGTGCCGACGGCGATCACATCGACCTTGGAACCATTCCCGAAGCGCATCGTCACCTCGTCCTTCGCCAGTCTCCGACTTATTCCGCAGCTCCTGCTTTGAGTTACAAATGTGAGCAACTGCACCGGTATCAAATACCCATGAGCTACTACGAGTACTGGTAAGGTACACATCAATTACATGTATATCACATATACCTTTTGTGATGCCGGCCTTCTTGTCCGCTAAGTATTTGGGGCAGTTCCGCTTCCAGTGACCACTTCCCTTGCAATAAAAGCACTTAGTCTCGGGCTTGGGTCCATTCTTTGGCTTCTTCCTGGCAGCTTGCTTACCGGGCGCGGCAACTCCCTTGCCGTCCTTCTTGAAGTTCTTCTTACCCTTGCCTTTCTTGAACTTAGTGGTTTTATTCACCATCAACACTTGATGTTCCTTTTTGACTTCTACCTCTGCTGATTTCAGCATTGCAAATACTTCAGGAATGGTCTTTTCCATCCCCTGCATATTGAATTTCATCACAAAGCTCTTGTAGCTCGGTGGAAGCGACTGAAGGATTCTGTCAATGACCGCGTCATCCGGGAGATTAACTCCCATCTGAGTCAAGCGGTTATGTAACCCAGACATAGTGAGTATGTGCTCACTGACAGAACTGTTTTCCTCCATCTTACAGCTGACTTGTCGGAGACTTCATATCTCTCGACCGGGCATGAGCTTGAAAAACCATTTTTCAGCTCTTCGAACATCTCATATGCTCCGTGTCTCTCTCAAAACGCTTTTGGAAGCCCCGGTTCTAAGCCTGTAAAGCATGCCGCACTGAACGAGGGAGTAATCATCAGCACGTGTCTGCCAAGCGTTCATTAACGTCTTGTTCTGCAGGAGAGCAGGTGGCTTTCACCTAGCGGTGCTTGTAGGACATAATCCTTTCTTGGGCAGCTATGAGGATGATCTCAAGGTTCCGCGTATAGTTGCTGCCATCGTCTTTCAGCTTGGTTTTCTCTAGGAACGCGTTGAAGTTGAGGACAACGTTGGCCATTTGATCTACAATACATGTTGTAAAGATTTTAGACTAAGTTCATGATAATTAAGTTCATCTAATCAAATTATTCATGAACTCCCACTCAGATAGACATCCCTCCAGTCATCTAAGTATAACATGATCCGAGTTAACTAGGCCGTGTCCGATCATCACGTGAGACGGACTAGTCAACATCGGTGAACATCTTCATGTTGATCGTATCTTCTATACGACTCATGCTCGACCTTTCGGTCTTCTGTGTTCCGAGGCCATGTCTGTACATGCTAGGCTCGTCAAGTCAACCTAAGTGTTTGCATGTGTAAATCTGTCTTACACCCGTTGTATGTGAACGTTGGAATCTATCACACCCGATCATCACGTGGTGCTTCGAAACAACAAACTGTCACAATGGTGCACAGTTAGGGGAACACTTTCTTGAAATTATTATGAGGGATCATCTTATTTACTACCGTCGTTCTAAGTAAACAAGATGCAAAAACATGATAAACATCACATGCAATCAAATAATAGTGACATGATATGGCCAGTATCATATAGCTTCCTTTGATCTCCATCTTGGGGCTCCATGATCATCTTGTCACCGGCATGACACCATGATCTCCATCATCATGTCTCCATGAAGTTGCTCGCCAACTATTACTTCTACTACTATGGCTAACACATTTAGCAATAAAGTAAAGTAATTTACATGGCGTTTCTCAATGACACGCAGGTCATACAAAAAATAAAGACAACTCCTATGGCTCCTGCCGGTTGTCATACTCATCAACATGCAAGTCGTGATTCCTATTACAAGAACATGATCTCATACATCACATATATCATTCATCATTCATCACAACTTTGGCCATATCACATCACAAAACACTTGCTGCAAAAACAAGTTAGACGTCCTCTAATTGTTGTTGCAAGTTTTACGTGGCTGCAAGAGGGTTCTAGCAAGAACGTTTTCTTACCTACGTTAAAGCCACAACGTGATTTGTCAACTTCTATTTATCCTTCATAAGGACCCTTTTCGTCGAATCCGCTCCAACTAAAGTGGGAGAGACAGACACCCGCCAGCCACCTTATGCAACTAGTGCATGTCAGTCGGTGGAACCGGTCTCACGTAAGCGTACGTGTAAGGTTGGTCCGGGCCGCTTCATCCCACAATACCGCTGAAGCAAAATAAGACTAGTAGCGGCAAGAAAGTTGACAACATCTACGCCCACAACAAATTGTGTTCTACTCGTGGAAAGAGAACTACGCATAGACCTGGCTCTGATACCACTGTTGGGGAACATTGTAGAAAACAAAAATTTTCCTACGTTTTCACCAAGATCCATCTATGAGTTCATCTAGCAACGAGTGATCGGATGCATCTACATACCTTTGTAGATCGCGAGCGGAAGCATTCAAAGAACGGGGATGAAGGAGTTGTACTCGTCGTGATCCAAATCACCGGAGATCCTAGCGCCGAACGGACGGCACCTTCGCGTTCAACACACGTACGGTCAGCGTGACGTCTCCTACTTCTTGATCCAGCAAGGGGAAGGAGAGGTTGATGAAGATCCAGTAGCACGACGGCGTGGTGGTGGATGCAGCAGTCACCGCAGCAGGGCTTCACCGAACTTCTGCGAGAGGGAGAGGTGTAGCAGGGGAGAGGGAGGCGCCAAGGCTTCAGGGTGCGGCTGCCCTCCCTCCCCCCTTTATACAGGCCCCCTAGGGGGGTGCGCCGGCCCTAGGAGATGGGATCTCCTAGGGGCGGCGGCCAAGGGGGTGGAGTGCCCCCCAAGGCAAGTGGAGGCGCCCCCTCCCCTAGGGTTCCCAACCCTAGGCGCATGGGGGGCCCAAGGGGGGGCGCACCAGCCCACTATGGGCTCGTTCCCTCCCCACTTCAGCCCATGGGGCCCTCCGGGATGGGTGGCCCCACCCGGTGGACCCCCGGGACCCTTCCGGTGGTCCCGGTACAATACCGTTGACCCCCGAAACTCTCCCGATGGCCGAAACTGCTCTTCCTATATATAATTCTTCACCTCCGGACCATTCCGGAACTCCTCGTGACGTCCGGGATCTCATACAGGACTCCGAACAACTTTCGGGTTACTGCATACTCATATCTCTACAACCCTAGCGTCACCGAACCTTAAGTGTGTAGACCCTACGGGTTCGGGAGACATGTAGACATGACCGAGACGACTCTCCGGTCAATAACCAACAGCGGGATCTGGATACCCATGTTGGCTCCCACATGCTCCTCGATGATCTCATCGGATGAACCACGATGTCGAGGATTCAAGCAATCCCGTATACAATTCCCTTTGTCAATCGGTACGTTACTTGCCCGAGATTCGATCGTTGGTATCCCAATACCTCGTTCAATCTCGTTACCGGCAAGTCACTTTACTCGTACCGTTATGCATGATCCCGTGACCAGACACTTGGTCACTTTGAGCTCATTATGATGATGCATTACCGAGTGGGCCCAGAGATACCTCTCCGTCATATGGAGTGACAAATCCCAGTCTTGATCCATGTCAACCCAACAGACACTTTCGGAGATACCCGTAGTATACCTTTATAGTCACCCAGTTACGTTGTGACGTTTGGTACACCCAAAGCACTCCTACGGTATCCGGGAGTTACACGATCTCATGGTCTAAGGAAAAGATACTTGACATTGGAAAAACTCTAGCAAACGAACTATACGATCTTGTGCTATGTTTAGGATTGGGTCTTGTCCATCACATCATTCTCGTAATGATGTGATCTCGTTATCAATGACATCCAATGTCCATAGTCAGGAAACCATGACTATCTGTTGATCAACGAGCTAGTCAACTAGAGGCTTGCTAGGGACATGTTGGTGTCTATGCATTCACACATGTATTACGATTTCCGGATAACAAAATTATAGCATGAATAAAAAGACAATTATCATGAACAAGGAAATATAATAATAATCCTTTTATTATTGCCTCTAGGGCATATTTCCAACAGTATGTTGGTCTACTGACTAAACCCCTCCGGTTTATATAGACATCGGAGAGGGATAGGGTTACACAAAGTCGGTTACAATGGTAGGAGATCTACATATCCGTATCGCCAAGCTTGCCTTCCACGCCAAGGAAAGTCCCTTCCGGATACGGGACGGAGTCTTCAATCTTGTATCTTCATAGTCCAGGAGTCCGGCTGAAGGTATAGTCCGGCTATCCGAACACCCCCTTATCCAGGACTCCCTCAGGGACCCTCGTTGTCGTACGTTCCTTCCGAAAGCGATCTAGATGTCACTGTTCAGAGATGTGGGTTGATTGTTGGGGTGATCTATAAGCGCGTGCTTTGTATAAAGAGGTAGCCAGGATTGGTCCCCGGCCAGTCTCGCAATGTGCAGGAGTACTTAGGGTGATGAGCCCAAGACCCCTTCGTACTTTGGATTTAGACCGGCGTGATGACCTCCCTGAAGAGTCTAGGTTGGTCTACGACGTATCGATCTGTCGAGGCCGGACATTACCCATAAAAGTGTGCCCAAAAGTATGTCCGGCTAGAGTTAATCGAGCGTGTGGGTAATGAGGTGCAGCCCTGCAGGTAAGTAATCTATTCGAATAGCCGTGTCCGGTAGCATGACGCTTGGAGTTGTATCCTGATCTACTACAACTAGAACTGCATACTAGTTTTGAAACTTAAATGATGTTCTACTCCGGGATCGCTTTCTCGCAGATAATCGAGGAAGGATCCTAGAGCATTGTTGATATAAACATGTTACTATATATTTTATGTGCTCCTCTCTTCTACTGCTGCAAGGTGATGGCTGCAGATGATGCTAGTCTTCGCTAGGATAGGCTTCCCCCCCTCTATTCTGGCAGTTCTGCAGTTTAGTCCAACGATATAGCTCAATTCCTTTGACACTGATGCATACTTAGCATAATTCTGATGTAAGTCTTCGAGTACTTTGGATGAATATTCACGGTTGCCTTGCTATCTATTTTTTCTTCCCGGATATTGTGATCAGATGATGGAGCCCAGGAACGAGAGGAGCCCGAGCTTGGCTACTACATGGAGATCTAGGACCAGGAGTAGTTTGGAGATCCCAGGCAGGAGGCCTGCGCCTTTTTGATCTAGTCGTTGTTTGTTTTCGCCTTCTTAAGACACCTTTGTAAATGTCTGTACTTAGACCTAACTCTTGATGTAATAACGGGTCCTCGTGACCCAGATTTGTAATTTATGAGATTTATGTTTATTCTTTGTGTCGTAGAGTTGTATTGTGATATTATACCGTGAGTTACTGATTTTGATCGTGCATGTTGCGTGGATATTTAGTGCACGATTAATTTTGGAGGCGTCACAGTAAGTTAGCCTCCTATTTTTAAATTTTGTTTTGATTAAACGGACGAAATATCGTCCATTTTATATAAATTATGTCAGAACTTTAGCTTATTTCGTTGTGTTTGATGAAATCTGTTCGAGTTATTCAAATTTGTTTTGAAATGGACGCGAGTACGATTGGATAGCTGACTCCGCATCACTGTTGATATCGTGTTTGTTTTGATGATCAACGTTGGAGATGTCCTAGGACTTAAAAGAAAATATATAGATATGATCGAAGGGCGGACACCGACACCATTTCTATTATTTCTAATAGTTCGGGTGCGTATGGTCAACACCATAGATTAGCCGCCGAAACACTGAACGAGCACATATTTTGCAACGACGAATTGGACACCAGCCACCCCCGCCCGCCACGCAAAAATGCCCTTTGAGGCGAAGAATGGACGGTCGAGACCGGCACCAAAACGACGTGTACACCGATCTAGAAAAAAGAGAGAGGGGAAAAGTATACGGTTATACTTTCTTCCAAAGAGAAAAGTACTGGTATATACTCCACCGTATAAACAATCGATATGATTGAGCTACGCCACGTTGGTGCAGCCTACCGGACCATCCATCCATCCGAGGGCCCCAGAAGGGAAAAAGAAGAGGCGATATTCCAATTCTTTCCACAGCCCACTTGCACGTTCCGCACGAGCCCATGTTCCGCATTTCCTTTCCCATTCCCACACCACCCGGCCCCAATCAACCAACCTCCTCCCCCGCCCGATCCCATCTGACCACCCCCAAAGTCCAAACACGACTCTTCCGTGGATCCATTTTTCCTCCGAACAAACGGGCTCCGTCCAACCACGGCACACCGCACGCCAGCACTGCGCGCCCCCTCCCATTCGCCGAGGCCGCTGTGCGGTGCGCGCCCGCCCGCAGCGGATCAGCAGAACGGAACGAATCGAAAGACCCGGCACGCGACGAACCTGCCCCCACCGCCAGAGACGCCGCCACCCGCGCGGCCCACCGCCGACGATCCACCAACCGCGGACCGATCGACGGCCCAGATGCCGCACCCGCCCCGCGCCGCGGGTACGCACGGGAAATGGCCGGGATCCCTCCCTCCCCCCTCCCGCACACCGCCAGCCGAGCACGCCGCGCCGTAACGGCCCCCGCGAGAGCGACCCGACCCGCCCCGCTCCACGGGCGGGCAGGCGGGCGGGCGAAGATAAAGAGGCCCGCATCCCGCAAACCCTAGCCCCCTCGCATATATTCCCCCGCCCCGCAGCCCCTGGTCACCCCTCTCTCTCTCTCACCGCAAGACCGGAAGGAGCGGAGCCGCCGAGCCGGGAAGAGCCACGACCCCATCTTCCTCGCCTCCGCTTCCGAAGGGTGAGTTCCTCCGCGCATGGCCGCCCACTCCCCTCCCTTCCCTCCTCTTCGTTCTCGGTAGGCTATTTCTGGCTTTGTGGCGAGCCGTGGTCGTCCGTGCTCGCGGCGTATATATAGATCCGCCTCCCCGTTGGTCGAGTAGATCCATTTGTGTTCGTTCCGCTTCGGTTCAACTCGGTCTGGCGCTAGTCTCGCGTCCTCGGTGATCAGATCCGTGCCTCCTTCCTCTCCGGTAAGGAGGATCTGCTGTTTGGTAACTCGTTGTCTCCTTTGTTCGTCAGATCTCATGTGTAGATGCCTGTTTTTCCCCGTCGTTTTGCGCGATCTAGTTTGTTGTCATCTGGATCGCGCCGGTTTTTTGGATCTCTGGATCCGGAAGTCGTTGGCCTTGTACGTCCAAGTCGGGGTATGCGATAAAAGAGGTCTTGTCTTTGTGCAATTAGATCCAGTCTTATTTTGTGCTACCTGATCTGTTGACCTGACGCGAGATGCCCCACATAGTGTTAAGAGAAATGGAGTTTTTTACTCGGATGTTAATGTCAACAGATCTGATCTGTTTTTGTGCCTTTGTTTGTTTAGATGCAAGTAGATTTCTGTTGTACATCACATGCACCAATTGAAAGCCGTGTCTTTCCTTATGATTAGTTAAGATCTTTTGATGTTGTACTGTGGGTTTTAGTTCTCATGAAGTTGTTTCTGTTAATGATGCACTTTGACTCAGCTGATCCACCTGGATTAAACTTAATTTCAGTTTAGCATTATGTGCTGATTTTGCCAACCATGTTCTAATATCCCATTTGAGTATTTTCAAGCGGCTCAACTGTTTCCGTCAGGTTGCAATACTACTATGTTTATTAATTTTGTTGCTAGTAGGGATTATCGGTAAATTTCCAAAATGTGTTTGTGACTGCTATTCATACAGATTAGGGCTAACCAAGTTGTAGAGATCACTTTGGTTCTTTATCATGTTTCTTATGGTTACAAGTTCGTGTAAATGTTCGTTAATTACATCCTTGTTATTATCTATCTATATGACATAGTACGTTTTACCTGATTTACTTGTTATTTCCTGGCTGTATGTTAGTTTATACACTGTTTCATAATTACATCAAGCTTGCTAACTTGTACTTTGGTTTGATTGTTGTTGCAGGTCAGAGATGGCGGACCGTGCTAACCACCCGTCTGTCATGCAGAAGTTTGGTGGACAGTTCCACCTTGCCTCCAGCTTCTCTGAGGGTGTTCGTGCTCGCAACATCTGCCCTTCTGTGCCATCCTATGAGAGGCGCTTCACCACAAGCAGCTACATGACTCAGAACCTTGGCATCAGTGTCCCCATGATGTCATCTTCTCCATTGTTTGCCAATGCACCACCTGAGAAGAAAGGTGTCAAGAACTTTGCAATTGACTTCCTCATGGGAGGAGTGTCTGCTGCAGTTTCCAAGACTGCTGCAGCTCCTATTGAGCGTGTTAAGCTGCTTATCCAGAACCAGGATGAGATGATCAAGGCTGGCAGGCTCTCTGAGCCATACAAGGGTATTGGTGACTGCTTTGGCCGCACCATCAAGGATGAAGGCTTTGGCTCATTGTGGAGAGGAAACACTGCTAACGTCATCCGTTACTTCCCAACTCAGGTATCCATCTCTTGTTGTTATGCTTATTTTCATTAGCTTTCATGGTCACATGATGGTAATGGTGCATGTTGAATGCCTTTTCTCAGTCTTTGAACTTCACATGAAATGCGGCATTTTACAATCTGGCTGTATTGTTATTTGTGATGATGCTCTTGATGGTAGTCCAATAAATATCTCTATCATCTGTTTGTCTTGTTTTTGAATGCTAGTTTTACAGCTGATGCATTTTAGGAGATAACATTGAATATCTCTATTGTATCCAGAAATTCTAGTTCAAATATTTCGTTTTCATATGGCTGATGCTAGTTTTATGCACCAGAATTATTCTTTTGCTATTGTTTTCTTGTTCTAACTTGATCTAATTCATTGATGTCTTTTTCCTAGGCTTTGAACTTTGCATTCAAGGATTACTTCAAGAGGATGTTCAACTTCAAGAAGGACAAGGATGGTTACTGGAAGTGGTTCGGTGGCAACCTTGCTTCTGGTGGTGCCGCTGGTGCTTCCTCGCTCTTCTTCGTGTACTCCCTGGACTATGCTAGGACAAGGCTGGCCAATGACGCAAAGGCATCCAAGGGTGGAGGTGACAGGCAATTCAATGGCCTGGTTGATGTCTACCGCAAGACTCTCAAGTCAGATGGTATTGCTGGGCTTTACCGTGGATTCAACATCTCTTGTGTTGGAATCATTGTCTACCGTGGTCTGTACTTTGGACTGTATGATTCTCTGAAGCCCGTTCTCCTCACTGGCACTCTCCAGGTTTGTTCTAGTACCTTGCCACATTCCATTCTATTGTCAAATTTCTCTGTTTGTGTGACAGCCACTGACATCCTTGATCACCATTCACCTGTTTGCAGGACAACTTCTTTGCCAGCTTTGCTCTTGGTTGGTTGATCACCAACGGTGCCGGTCTTGCATCTTACCCCATTGACACCGTCCGCAGAAGGATGATGATGACCTCCGGAGAGGCTGTCAAGTACAAGAGCTCCTTGGATGCTTTCCAGCAGATCCTGGCGAAGGAGGGTGCCAAGTCTCTCTTCAAGGGTGCTGGTGCCAACATCCTCCGTGCCATTGCTGGTGCTGGTGTGCTCTCCGGCTACGATCAGCTCCAGATCCTCTTCTTCGGCAAGAAGTACGGCTCAGGCGGTGCCTAGAGGGGAAGAAATGATGACGAACAAGAGAAGTCTGTTCCCAGTCCTGCCCTTCAAGGATCTGGCGAACTTTTATCTTTTTAACGTTGGAAGGCAATAATTTCTGTAGAGGGTGGATTTTCCCAACATTCGTTTTTGGTGGAGGCATCGAACTCCAGAGGTTGTCGTAGGTTGGCGGCAGCGTTCTCAAAACATTTACTATCATAGGGGTTGAGTTTGAGTTCGAGTATGTGCCCTGAATCGTTACTGGGCAATTTTCCTTAAATACATTGTCCTCCAATCCTACTGAGATTATTATGGTCCAAGTTTATGCTGTTGGTCTTGACATCCTATTTCTGTTTGCATTTTTAGTTTATGCTGTTGCTTTGCCTGTTCATAATTCTTATTGATTTACCTGTGATTCTTGTTTTACTTGCTTTGTCTGTGAGATTCTGATTCGTGTTAGTACACTGCCTCAGTTCTGAAATGTAGTAGTGCGTAGCCAAACATCACAAACTTTGATCAAATTTGCGCAACATTTACATCGTATCATTAACAATAATAAGTATTTTCATGTTTAATATATTTCGTGTTATAAACATAAATAGTTTTAAAGTTCTGGAAATTTTTGACTTTAAAAAAAATATGCTTTTGTTGATTTTCTCTCTTCCTGTTTTCCCTGTACATCTTTTGCTTCTCTACGCCATAAGTGATTTGAAAATGACCCATCTAAGGTAGCACCCAATTTAGGGCCATAAGGTTTGAATTCTATGGTAGTTTGATTCCCAGGATTGGAATCCTATGGGATTTGTTCACAAGGAACATCAGTTTTTCTGTGACACAATCAAACAAACTTGAACATATTAAGGATTGAATCATTTGTAGAAAATCTAGCGGCCACTTCAACCTTGAAAAAAAAGTCATATGTTTTTCAGTGTTTTTTGTGACACCATCAAACAAACTCAAATCTCCATTCCTTTCCTAGTGTATTTTTTTTTGTTCTTGTTTCCAAAATTTGCATTTCGTGACATACATCTACGCGACTTGTTAGAGATTGTGCTATAGACGATGTAGACGGAAAAATAACGAACTTCTGCATCTCTGAGGTCTAAAAGAACTTTTCTAGTAGATGATGCAGATGCAAAAAAATATATCTCCACCTTTCGAAGATGTAAATTACAATACTTCACAGTGCAAATATACATCTTCACCTATAGGAAATGTCCAACAGATTTCATTTTTCTTTTGTTCGCTCGCCTGACGTCCGGGCCATGGCTGACCCCGTCGCCTCCTCCGCCGCAGCCGCTCACCTGCTGGGGCCTTTGCTGACGCGACTACCGTCGGTTATCCGCCGCCGCCCTACCCCAGCCGATCGCCGTTGCGGTTGCTGTCCCACTGCCAGATCCGACCGCTCCATCGCCACCGCCTCCGGTTCGTCGCTGCTTGCCCAAATCGGCCTAATTGACCGCTTCTCCGCCGTCGAATCACCGCCGTGCTGCTGATCTGAGCTCCTGTCGCTGCCCCCGGACTCGAGCCGCACACACGCCGCCCCTCCGACGCTCCTTTCTCCGCCTCGAATTGCCGCTCCTCTGCTGCTGCACTGCCGCTGCTTCGCCGCCCCGATTCGCGTTGCCGCCGTCCCGATTCACCACCCCCGCCGCCCCTCCGCCACCCCACCACTGCCCAGACGCAGCCGCCCCGAATCGTGCCGCGCCGCCGCCGTCCCCACTGCCGCCGCCGATTAATTTTTACATTTGCAGTTTGCATTTTCTATTGGAGTTGCTCTTTTATATCTCCGTTTTGCATCATCTGCTGGAGTTGGCGCTTTTTCAAAGATGCAAAAAACACTTTTTAAAGATATAAATCTCGTGTTTTACATCTTTAAATTTACATATTTTATTGGAGATGCTCTAAGCGGACCGAACCAAAGACTTCACTTACGAAACGATGAAAAATTGTGCAGCGGGTGCCATGGTGGAGAACACTTTGTCGCTGGTGCAGGTGTAAGACCGTGAACAATCTGACGAGCGCGGCTTCAGCTACTAGACGATGAGAGGATATCCAACGACCAGCCTGCCAAGAGGCCAACGCCCGCCACACGCTCCCACCCTGACCTCGGCGCCGCCCGGCCGACCCGAATGGCGACTCTCTCCGCCCCCTTGCTCCGTTCCCACCACCGTCACCTCCCCGTCCGCTCCTCGCCGCGCCGCTGCCCTTCCGCCGCCTTCCCGCGCGGGTTCGCTCCCCTCGAACCCCTCTCCTCCCGCGGGCCCTCACGCACCGCCGTCCGCTCCGCCTCGACCTCGGCAGCGGCACCGGAGGCCGCCGAGGCAACGGGAGGCGCGGTCCCGAGCGAAACGGCAGCGGAGGAGGAGGTGGTGGAGGCGCGCGTCGTGCTCCCCACCAACGAGTCCTCCGAGAACCTGCTGCGCATCCGCCACACCGTACTGCTCCTGCCCTCCATTTCCCTTCTTCCTCCGTGCTTCTACTGCCATAATTGCAGCTGTTTCAGCCATTCAGTTTCTTATCGTTCGATGCGTGTTGCTGACTTGATGTTGGCTGATTTTGTGTTCAGTTAGTCAGCTTTGTTACTGTCCCCAACTGTAGCAGTGTTGGTTAATTTCTGTTGCATGGTTGCTCGCTGTTGCAGTGTGCCCATGTCATGGCGATGGCCGTCCAGAAGCTGTTCCCCAACTCCAAAGTGACCATAGGCCCCTGGATAGACAATGGCTTCTACTATGACTTCGACATGGAGCCCCTCACGGATAAGGACCTCAAGAAGATCAAGAAGGAGATGGTGAGCATACATTGGTTACATTTGATCACAGATTGGATTTCTGAGTGTCGAGCGAGGGATTTAACTTGTTTACCATGGTATGTTGGTAGGACCGAATCATTCGCCGGAACCTTCCATTGGTGAGGGAGGAGGTGTCCAGGGAAGAGGCTCAAAAGAGGATCCAAGCGCTTAACGAGCCATATAAGCTGGAGATTTTGGAGAGAATTAAGGAAGAACCCATCACAATTTATCACATTGGTAAATATTATTGTTTGGTATCAGCTTACTTCTCCGATGCTTGTTATTTGCTATTACTGAATAATGATCGGTGGATTTTATGTACTTGCTGCTGTGTCATGCAGGAGAAGAGTGGTGGGATCTGTGTGCTGGCCCTCATGTTGAGTCCACTGGCAAGATACAGAGAAAGGCTGTTGAGCTCGAGTCTGTTGCTGGTGCTTACTGGAGAGGTGATGAGAATAATCAAATGCTACAAAGGATATATGGGACTGCATGGGAGAGTGAAGATCAATTGAAGGCTTACATCCACTTCAAGGAGGAGGCCAAGCGCAGAGACCATCGGCGACTAGGTCAGGACCTTGATCTGTTCTCTATACAGGTATGATCTTACATTCTTACTTCTAACATTTACTTAAGAAACCATCTGAGTAATCCCTTAGTAATTGAAGCATAGCCTCAACTTTCCTAGTGTCCGACAGTATTGGACTTCACCATTTTGTTGACCCCTAAAAGTTCGATGGCATCATGCTAGCATTCATGCTTGCAAGGAAGTGACCACCAGATCCAACCAAAGTAATTAAATGATATTACCACACCATGTGATATGAAGTGATCCCTTCGCTCTGTCTGGCCTAGCAGTGGTCTTATTTTGACAACACATCTGCATTCACAGATATTTGCTGTCACTGTCAATTCTATATCAATTTTATTACTTTGGCATTGGCATCCAGACCCGACCTCTGTAAATACCTTGCTATCTGTGCGTATGTGGTATTCTGTTTTTGGTAATAGTGACTGTAGCCAAACAACTTTTAACAGGAAGATGCTGGTGGGGGTTTAGTATTCTGGCATCCAAAAGGTGCTATCATCAGACACATTTTAGAAGATTCGTGGAAACAAACTCACCTGCAACGTGGTTATGATCTATTGTACACTCCACATGTTGCGAAGGCTGATCTCTGGAAGATCAGTGGACATATAGATTTCTACAAAGAGAATATGTACAACCAAATGGATGTAGAAGATGAGCCATATCAACTTCGGCCCATGAATTGCCCTTACCACATCTTGGTATACAAGAGAAAGCTACAATCATACAGGGATTTACCCATCAGAGTGGCAGAGCTTGGAACTGTCTACAGATACGAGCTCTCTGGTGCTCTGCACGGGCTGTTCCGCGTAAGAGGGTTCACACAGGTATTTCCTTGATTCCGAATTTGATTTTGTCTAATTGCATGACGATGTTTTCCTGTATTCTGCAACCACCAGATAAATATTGAACGTTATGCAAGGTTTTGTGTTTTCTGAGATGACATATGATTTGTTGTACTTAGGCATTTGTTCTTTTCTAGAAGCGTTCTGCATTTATTCTTCATTTTCTCTGGACTATTTCCCACATTGTTATCTTAACTAGCATGGATGCTTAAGTAAAGGCATTGTTCAGTAATTCCCTAGGTAGACCTTTTCTTGTGCCCTATTAAGAAAACGTGGAGGCCCCGACTCACAGTTATGTATGTTATATGATTTTGTTAAAATTATGCCCACTACTCTGACATTACTAACATGGGCTGCTCTAGGTGTCTGCAACAAGTTTTAGACCATAAAAATATCTGTCAAATGTTCATTGTAAAAATATATTAAAATATGTTTATTATGCAGGATGATGCCCACATATTTTGTCTCGAAGACCAGATAAAAGATGAAATTAGAGGAGTTCTTGATTTAACTGAAGAAATACTGGGGCAGTTTGGCTTCCGGAATTTTGAGGTAAACCTTTCAACCAGGCCAGAAAAATCTGTTGGCAGTGACGACATATGGGAAAAGGCAACAATTGCTCTGAAAGACGCACTAGATGATAAAGGATGGGGATACACGGTTGATGAAGGGGGAGGTGCTTTCTATGGTCCAAAAATTGATTTGAAAATTGAGGACGCTCTTGGAAGAAAATGGCAATGTTCCACCGTGCAGGTAAGTTATATTTTTTTTCTACAAAGAATAAGCAAATTCGTGGATTTTCTTCGAGGGAAAAGGGCATATAACATCATTCGTTTTTCATATATTTTAGGTTGACTTCAATTTGCCTGAACGGTTTGACATCACTTATATTGACTCGCATACTGAGAAGAAACGACCTATCATGATTCATAGAGCCATCCTTGGGTCTTTGGAGCGATTTTTTGGCATCCTCATTGAAAACTACGCTGGTGATTTTCCACTTTGGCTTGCTCCAACCCAAGCCCGTATTCTACCTGTCACAAACAATGAGGTTTGCTCCCTCTACCTTGCATTAGTTTCACTTGTTAAACCAATATTTTTACCTTGTACTGTAGTAGATTTGTGCGAAGTAAAGAAGGTACTACTACTTTATATCTAGGTGACCCTAGGCAGGACAACAACATACTTTTATTTGTTATTTGCATGGCACACACATATCAGATGCTTGATTTTTGTTAGCATCACTGACGAATCCATGACATGTTTCAAAATTTCAGTTGCAGTACTGTAATGAGGTGGCTTCAGAGCTGAAATCGAGAGGTATCCGCGCCGAGGTATGCCACGGCGAACGTCTGCCGAAGTTAATCAGAAACGCCGAAACACAAAAGGTGCCGCTCATGGCGGTCGTTGGCCCCAAAGAAGTCGAGGCCAGGACGCTCACCATCAGGTCCCGGCATAACGGGGAGTTGGGCACCATGCCCGTCGACGATTTCATCAGCAAAATCCAATCGGCCGTTGCTGACAAATCTTCCCTGTAGATATCCCAGTCTGTTAAAACTTCAGTTCATATCGTAGAGCAGTAGATCTTCTGCTGCACATACACCGTACAGCGCCCACCGGAGTGCTTCCGACGAAACCGAGCGACGGAGGTCCAACAATTTTGTGCAGAATTGCCATCACGACACACTATATAGTCAGCAACAGAAGCCCAGCATTCTTGATTGTACATAGTTTGTGACCAGACCACATTTCAGTGCAAGTTTTCAGCTAGACCTTCTTGCAGCTCCTTATACAATCACGTCGATAATATTACAGAAATGATGCGACTGCAATCTGCACTGCACCTGCACATCATTGGCATTTCATGAATCTCCAGGCAGCGGTGATCTTGATTAGACGGGCGAAACCCAGCAGGATGGATGCGCGGGCGCATTTGCCGCGACGTTTGCCTGGTCGGCAGACAAACTGTAATGGCCACTTGCCGCTGCAGAGCGAGCAATTGTGTGCGGTGCTGAGTCGTTAAGTCGTGCCGCCGAGATGAATTGGTCTGTCTGCGCCTGTGAGGCGGGGGGCCCCGACCCGATTGATTGGGGCGTCACTCGCTGCGGGTGGGAGGGCGTCGTGCGGATCTATGATTGGAGCGTGATGGACGGACCGAATTTTACCGGGCAAGTCAGACAACACCTGGGACAAAAACCTGCAGGCTGGAGGACACTGGGATAGGTAACTTCTCCACCCCAGTCCCAGATCAGATCTTCACTTACCCCGCGGCGTCCGTAAAAGATCCAGCGGCAGCATAAAAGTGGTGGGACCACGTAGCAGAGGAGCGCATGCTCATACACACAAGAAATAACTCAATTTTACAGAGCCGTCATCTTCCTGGGTGGAAAAGATGGAGAAACGTGAATTACCTCTAGAGATAAGAGGTAAAGCCTTTTCAGCTATTTGTAATTCGTGATTTAATCATGAGGCGCTGCACTTCTAATGTCAGGATTGCTAAAGGGAAAATTAATTGCGTAAGAAATGAAGAGACCGTAGATCTTTAGACAGAAAGGCATTCTTCCTTGTAGTATTAAATAAATTAAAAGCCCACATCGAATTGAGCAAGTTTGCTTGGTTTGCCAGCTTACAAATTATGCGCGGCACCGTTTTTCGGTTGCATTCACAGCAATGCTTTTCTTTTTCTTTTTGAGAAACACAGCAATGATCCGTGAGATACGGAAAAGAAAAAGGCCCATTAATCTGCACTAACTCGACTACATCTTTTTTTTAGCAGGAACTCGGCTCTATCTACGAGCAGGGGTTCTCAGTTCTCACACATGATCGACAATAAAACGCCCCAACTAACGCTGGTGGTACAGTTGTACCAGCGCGCGCCGTGCCGTGCCGCGAGCGGGAGGGCTTCTTCCGTCGTGACCATCACGTCGCCTCCACCACTCCCCTGGTCTCCTCCCTCCCTCCACCACCACCCTCGCCCGCAGAGGAATTAAAACCTCCTTATCCTCTCTGGCGCGCTGCTGCCATTGCACCCCTAGCTGCCTGGATCCAACCGTCCCGTCCCTCGCCCCTTCCCTCTCTGATCCGCGCGCTCTCCTTTTGGAGCCTTGCGCCGCGCCCCTTTCTCCCTGTCCCAATCCGCTTCGACGTCCCTCCTCTACCGGCGCGTTCTCTCCTTTTGGTGCCCCCCAGCGAGCGAGCTCTCGGTGCCCGTGCCACCGCCCCTTTTGCCACGCTCTCCTCTTTTTGTCTCCACCTTCTTGGCTAGCCGTTGAAGGGGCAGCCATTGTTGCGCAGCCGGTGAGGTGAGCTGAGGAGGATGTCGTCCGCGGTGGAAGCCATCTCCTGCTCCAAGGTCGCCGACATCGCCGCGGCCGGGCCTGCGGAGGCCAAGGAGTGCGCGGCGGCGGTGGCGGAGCACGGCAACGGCAACGGCGGGGCCGGGGACGCCGCGGCGACGAACGGGAAGAAGTGCGGCGGCGACGTCGCGGCGCCGCCGCATTGCGGCAAGGGCGTGGAGGAGGAGGAGGACGAGGACGGCGAGAAGGTCCCCGAGCACATCGACCTCGGCCCTATCCTCAGCATCAAGGACCAGCTCGAGAAGGACAAGGTAACATGTCAGCATGCGCCGCATTCTCGCGCCTGAATTCTTCTAGCTGCCTGCCGTCGACCGATGGATGGATCGATTGATGCGTCTCCTTTCTCCATGACATTGTGCAGGACGACGAGAGCCTGAGGAGGTGGAAGGAGCAGCTGCTCGGCAGCGTGGATTTGAACTCCGTGGGAGGTAAACCTCTGCAACCATGCAAGAACTTCTCGTCCGGGCAGATCGATAATTGCTCGCGTTCAATTTGCCCCGTCCTCGTGAACCCTGCGTAATGGCGGGCAACACCACCAGTACCAGTACGTGTACGTAGGACACCGGCACTTGCGCAGTTTGGCATGTGAGCACCGCCGTGTTCCGTCGTCAACACGCACTGCCCCGTGAACCCATCCGTTGCTTTCCGTGCTTAATTATAGAGCGTTTTCACGACTCCGTCTGTGCACCGGCCGGCCGGCCGGCCGTAGTGGTACTACTCAACAGTAGAACTGGAGCGGGGAAAATTTTAAAAGGTGGTGGGCTCCGTTGGCTAGGTCGTCCGGCCTTGTCCTTCCGTGCTAATCATTTCGTAGGGAAAAAACAGACACATGGAGCCCCCCGTTTTCTCGAATGCACTGGTCTGGTCGGTCCCCGTACGTTGCCGTGCATGGTTGAACTATTGTGCCTTCGCCATTGACGATATGCGTTCAGAGTTTTCAGACTTCAGATACAGGGTAGTAGTACTGATCGTAGTGCCTTCTTGCTGCCCTGAAAGTGATGCATCCCGGGAATAATGCATGATTTGTCGTGGTGATAGCTAAGTCTTTGTGACTTTTGGTCCGATTATGCCCAACACGTCTTTGCAGGGCATAATTGATGGGAGGCAGCCTTGTTTGTCTGACATAACAGCATAAACCGTTAAGCACGTTGTTCATGTTTTTAGGAAGGCATTTCTAACATCAGAATTTAGAATTCAAAACGATCCGTTATTTGATGGGAGATTTCGATGTGAGATTTGAATGCACGGTGATTGATTGATTGACTGGTGCAGAGACGCTGGAGCCGGACGTGAAGATCATGAGCCTGTCCATCCAGTCCCCGGGGCGGCCGGACATCTTCCTGCCGCTGCCGGTGGAGCCCAGCAGCGGCAAGGGGGTGTGGTTCACCCTCAAGGAGGGCTCCCCGTACAAGCTCAAGTTCACCTTCTCCGTCAGCAACAACATCGTCTCCGGCCTCCGCTACACCAACACCGTCTGGAAGACCGGCATCAAAGGTACTAGTAGTAAAAACGAATGAAACCGATTCACCAATTCTCTGCTTGCAGTTAACGAATCGTGATGGTTTTGCTGGTGCAGTTGACAGCACAAAGGAGATGCTGGGCACGTTCAGCCCGCAGCCGGAGCCGTACGCGTACGTGACGCCGGAGGAGACCACGCCGTCCGGGATGTTTGCCCGGGGATCCTACTCTGCCAAGACCAAGGTCGGTAATCAAACGATGATCGAGTTTAATTGTTCAGAGATGCACTGCAGGATTCAGAGGTCTGACGGTTCGACGTTTCTCTCTATCTTTGGCAGTTCCTGGACGACGACCGGAAGTGCTACCTGCAGATCAACTACACCTTCGACATACGCCGGGAGTGGCCGTCGTCAAGCTGAGCCTTCGTCCAGTCCGGTCCGCCGCCGTGTACAAGTGAGACGTGCCTGCCTGCCTGCCTTGGTTACTACTGCTGCCGTTGAAGCAGACTGGTCTTTGTTTCGTTTGCGTTTTACTACTACCTGTTTTTTCGTGGTTGCCCTTAGGGCTATTGTCTCCTGTGCGTCTGTGTAAATTTGGTTCGGTTGATTGTACGTCGTAGAGGCCATTCGTCTGTCCGCGTGTGTGTTTGAGCTTTGCCAGGGTCTGTTTTGAAGAGCGAACTGTCATGTTGAGTTCATGTGTAATGCACCAGAGCAACGCGGCTGCGCGCACTTCGTGTAATGCTCAAGAAAGAAAGAATATCTGCCACTCACATTCTGAAGGTTGGGATTCATCTTCTGACCTGCGACTTTTGTTTGTCATGTGTAAGTTGCCGATTGCCTAACTTCCACATGGACATGGTGGTGCGCAGCGCACACCGGAGACCGGCCGGATTGTGTGCCTGACGGAAGGGATTTCGGGCCGGCCGCCGGAAAGCCGAGAGCGACGAGGCAATGCCCGGGTCGTCGCCTGTGGGTGGCTGTAGCGCGACGATTCTCCGCAACTTGGTAAAATGGGTGCCCGGCTGTTCCTTGTTACTACTTCCATCGGCCACTACCACAGGAAACTCGAGATCGGCGTGGAGGTGCTCGCCCTCGCCATGCGATTCCCGGTGTGGGAAATCGGACGAACTTTGTGGCATGTTCGTTTTGGCACCTCTCCCTCCTCTGCTCGGCTAGTATAATGGTCTATAGCTGGCCAAACGGGCCGGGCCAATCAGGCCAGCGCACGATCACGCCGGCACGGCCTGCTCGTCATGCCTGGCACGCAGCACAACTTGGGTCATGCCTGGGCCTAGAGACTGGGCCTGACACGCGGGCCGGCACGGCATGGCCCGTTTAATATTTTTATTTTTTCCAGAAATTTACATATACATAATATGACCTAAATTACAGCACAATAAGCTTAAAATACAGTCCAATAGGCTGAAACATATGTGGCCCAGTGTGCTAAACGTGCCACGGGTCGGCCTGTTTAATAACCAGACCGTGCCTAGGCCGAGGAGTGGCACACGTGGGCCGGCCCGGCCCGGCTACTAAACGTGCCAGCTCTGTAATGGTGCTCTTGGTTCACTCTTGGACATATAATGGGGATGATATGTATCGCTTATAGCGATCACACTGGCGCACATTGGACTGTTTTGCTAAAGCACGTCCTTCGCCTCCAGCTGAATCTCTGGATCGATAGCTCCATGAGGCGAGCACCCCTATTCCCCGCCTACAGCGAGTGTAACTCGTGACTCGCTTAAGGGGGCGAGCAATATACCCACGCGCAAGTGAGGCTGAAGCCTGTTTTTCTGTGTTTTTACAATTTCTGTTTCTGTTTTTGTTTTATTTTGTATTTTGTTTATACATTAAAATACTTAAAATATATATGTACAAAACTGCACTTTAAAAACACATAAAAAATATTGAACAAGTATTTAAAAAATGTTGAATAAATATTAGAAATCTTAAAAAAGATTTTGAAAATGTTGAATAATTATTACATAATTTTTAACGAGTACATGAAAAATGATGAACAAGTATATGAAAATGTTGACTATTGATAATGTTGAAACATTATTTAAAAATGTTGAATACGTACTAAAAATGTTAAACAAGTATTTGAAAAATATTGAATAATTATTAAATAATTTTGAGCCAGTATTTGAAAATGTTGAACAAGTATTTAAAAATGTTGAACAATTATTTGAAAAGCGTTCAATAAGTATTAAAAATTTTTGAAATAGTATTTGAAAAATCTTGAACAAGTATTAAAAATGTTAAAAAAATATTTGAAAAATATTGAATAATTATTAAACAATTTTGAGCGAGTATATGAAAAATTGTGAACAAATATTTGAAAATGTTGAATAAGTATTTAAAATGTTGTACCATTATTTGAAAAATACTGAACAGGTATTTGAAAAATATTGAACAAGTATTTGAAAAATGTTGGACAAGTATTTGATTTTTTTGAACATGAATTTTGAAAAAATATTGAATAAGTGTTCGGACAGTGTTGAACGTGTATACAAAGAATGTTTATCACTTATTAGAAAATGTTTTGGACATATAAAAAAAGTAGAGGGAAAACGAAAACAAACATAAGAAAAAACAAAAAAATAGAGACAAAAAAACCCCAAAATAATGGAGAAGGAAAAAGAGAACCAAACAAAAATGAAGAAGAAAAAAGAAAAGCAAACCAAAAAACGAGGAAAGCCATGTCAAAAAAGAAAAACAAAAAACAAAAAAACCCGTGATGAAAACAGAAAAACGGTGGAAAACCGTATCATCGCCCTCAAAAAAGGTCACGCCTTCTGTTTTAACAGAAAGCTAATTGTACCTCAATATCTTCCTACATTGGCTACCAACCAGGAGAATAGGGTTCAAATCCTCGAAACTCCCTTTTTGCTTCTTTTTTGGAATTTTTTTATTATCCTTTCATTTATTTACAAAATATTTTTCAAACTAAAAATACAATAGTCAATATTCCTTAGAAAATAGTTCATTTTACTACCCTGAAAAAAGTTGGTGGTTCACATAACCCCCTGATCTTTATTTCTGTTCCCTTCACCCCCTAAACAATCCTATACCGGGCAAAATCAATCCCTGGATGGTTTTGACTCATCTTGGCGCTGACGTGGCAACAGTCAAATGGTGGTTTTGACCTATGGGTGGGCCTCCGTTAGGTGGACCACATTTTGTCATCGCCTACCTCACCGAGCATCGCCCCCTCGCACTCGAACCCTGCCTTGCCTCCGACCGACGCCGGTGACTACCGGAGTTCCAAGGCGCCACCCCGAGCGCCCCACTTCTCCTTCCTCCCTTCTCTTTCCTCTCCTTTCTCTTCCCTCGTATCTCTCTCTCAGGTACAGGTCACTCCGCCGCCACAAGCTCGTCGCCGTACCATCTTCACACCGTCGCCGGAGTCCGGATCCGGCCGGAACCAGATCAGATGGGGCCGCCACCCTCGGATCTGGTCGTCCCTCGCCTCCCCGCGCCGCCTGCATCGCTGTAGCGCCGCCAGCTCCACGTCCATGGCCAGCCCTTGCTACCGCATCCACACCCCTGACCAACCGCCTCTGGTCAATGAGAGGCCACGACCTCCGCAACCGCCTTGACCGTTGCATCGGCCTCCTCTACGCACGGCTGCGCCTAAGCACGACCGCGCCGATGTGCCGCCGCTGAAGCCCTCCACGCCGGCGACCTCGGAGCAGGACCACGCCGATGTGGCATCATTAGTTTAGGTCCCCTTCTGTTAATCCGAGACATTGACATGTGGGTCCCCTTCATCACTAGGGTTAGTCTGAGACATTGACATGTGGGTTCCCTTCTGTTAATGATGCAATTAGGGCTAAATTAGTTCCTTGTTAATCTCCGTGCAGCCGAGACGTGGGACCCATGTGTCATATTTGACCGGGCCCAACAGTCAGTGAGAGTGTCTAGCTGAGAGGGACCCACTCGCAGGCCAAATACCGCCTTTGACTGTGTCCACGTCAGCATCCGGTATGTGCAAAACCAGCCAGGGACGGTTTTTGCCTGGTTTGGGATTGTTTAGGGAGGTAAGGGAACCGAAAAAAGATCAGGGGGTTATGTGAACCACCAACTTTTTTCAGGGTAGTAAAATGGACTTTTTTCTATTCCTTATAATAGATATACTTAATTATATCATAAGAATCTTAAGATATTTTTTGACTAGACAGAAATAGTAAATTTCAATCGAGACACCTATTCCATGACAGATTTAAACTTAGCTTCTATTTTCATGCCTTTAGTAGGCTTAGTACTTCTGGCAATCGCAATGACTTCTTTATCTCTTTATGTGCAAAACGATAAGATTGTCTACTCTTTTTTAGTGTAAGTAATATAATTGTTGGGGAACGTAGCATAAATTCAAAATTTTCCTACGTGTCACCAAGATCTATCTATGGAGTCATCTAGCAACGAGGGAGGAGTGGATCTACATACCCTTGTAGATCGCGCGCGGAAGCGTTCAAGAGAACGGGGTTGATGGAGTCGTACTCGTCGTGATCCAAATCACCGATGATCTTAGCGCCGAACGGACGGCACCTCCGCGTTCAACACACGTACGGAGCAGCGACGTCTCCTCCTTCTTGATCCAGCAAGGGGGAAGGAGAGGTTGATGGAGATCCAACAACACGACGGCGTGGTGGTGGAAGTAGTGGGATTCCAACAGGGCTTCGCCAAGCACTGCGGGAGGAGGGAGATGTGTCACGGGAGAGAGAGGGAGGCGCCAGGCCTTAGGTCTGGTTGCCCTCCCTTCCCCCCACTATATATAGGGCCAAGGGAGAGGGGAAGGGCGCAGCCTTGCCCCTTCCTCCAAGGAAGGGTGCGGCCAAGGGGGGGGGGAGGAGTCCATCCTCCCCAAGGCACCTCGGAGGTGCCTTCCCCTTTTAGGACTCTCCCCTTTTCCCCTTCTCTTGGCGCATGGGCCTCTTGGGGCTGGTGCCCTTGGCCCATATAGGCCAAGGCGCACCCCCTACAGCCCATGTGGCCCCCCGGGGCAGGTGGCCCCACCCGGTGGACCCCTGGGACCCTTCCGGTGGTCCCGGTACAATACCGGTGACCCCGAAACTTGTCCCGATGGCCGAAATAGCACTTCCTATATATAATTCTTTACCTCCGGACCATTCCGGAACTCCTCATGACGTCCGGGATCTCATCCGGGACTCCGAACAACTTTCGGGTTACCGCATACTAATATCTCTATAACCCTAGCGTCACCGAACCTTAAGTGTGTAGACCCTACGGGTTCGGGAGACATGCAGACATGACCGAGATGACTCTCCGGTCAATAACCAACAGCGAGATCTGGATACCCATGTTGGCTCCCACATGTTCCAGATGATCTCATCGGATGAACCACGATGTCAAGGACTTAATCAATCCCGTATGCAATTCCCTTTGTCTAGCGGTATGATACTTGCCCGAGATTCGATCGTCGGTATCCCGATACCTTGTTCAATCTCGTTACCGGCAAGTCTCTTTACTCGTTCCTTAACACATCATCCCGTGATCAACTCCTTGATCACATTGTGCACATTATGATGATGTCCTACCGAGTGGGCCCAGAGATACCTCTCCGTTTACACGGAGTGACAAATCCCAGTCTCGATTCGTGCCAACCCAACAGACACTTTCGGAGATACCCGTAGTGCACCTTTATAGTCACCCAGTTACGTTGTGACGTTTGGTACACCCAAAGCATTCCTACGGTATCCGGGAGTTGCACAATCTCATGGTCTAAGGAAATGATACTTGACATTAGAAAAGCTTTAGCATACGAACTACACGATCTAGTGCTATGCTTAGGATTGGGTCTTGTCCATCACATCATTCTCCTAATGATGTGATCCCGTTATCAATGACATCCAATGTCCATGGTCAGGAAACCGTAACCATCTATTGATCAACGAGCTAGTCAACTAGAGGCTTACTAGGGACATGGTGCTGTCTATGTATCCACACATGTATCTGAGTTTCCTATCAATACAATTCTAGCATGGATAATAAACGATTATCATGAACAAGGAAATATAATAATAACTAATTTATTATTGCCTCTAGGGCATATTTCCAACAATAATATGGTAGGGTATGTGGCTTTATCTACACATAGATGAAAAACGGTTATGGATGCGGATATAATATAGGCTACGAGCATAAGTGCATGAATATGCAGAGCCAGGTATAGCGAGTTTTATCTTATTTATTTTAATTGAATCAATGAATATATTTTGAATAGAAAGTCAATGTATCTAGCCTATTATTTCACAGGAGTACTAGTTGCTGAAGGCGATTTCAGAATAAAAAAAGTAAAGTCAAAATTATTCTCTTCTTTTAACTACATATGCTAATGGGCCAGTCTAGTTGTTAGGCAAACCTTCAGCATGAGAGGAGCAACTTCTCTCGCTAAAGGCGAGAAATAAACACCGCGCAATGAGCCTACTACGATTTCTGCTCTTTATCGCCTTTCTTTTTCACTACACACGGTTTGAAAAATGTTCACAAAGTAGAAATTTGTCAGTAAATTTAAAAATTGCTCATGAATTTGAAAAAGGGGGTCACAAAATAAAAAACATGAATGTTATAATGAGTTGTAATGTTCAAAAACAAATGGGTTCGAATCAGTTTTCATAAATTTTAAACTTTTTTGCGACATCCAAAAAATGTCCATGAATTGGAAAAAATGTCCATGAAATCAAATAATGTCGCCGGATTCAACAAAATGTTCAAGGAATCGAAACTTCTTCATAAATCTGAAAAATATTCCCGAATACGAAACACATCTCAGGAAATAAAACATTTTCAATAATTCAAAAAAAGTATGTGAATACGAAAAATGTTCATGAATTTGAAATTTTGTTCTAGATTCAAAAACATTATTGTGAATTCAAAATTTATTTTTGAATTCATTAAATCAAAAACTATTCATGAATATGAATAATATTCACGATTTTTAAAACTGTTTACAAATTCAAAAATTATTCAAGAAATAAAAAATGTTCATATAAATACAAATAATGAAAAAACCGGAAGGAAACCAAAATAAGCTATGGAGAAAACAAAAGGAAATCAAACATAGAAATAAAAAAAGAAAACCAATGAAACACAAACAAAAATAAAAATAGAAGAAACGAGAAACAACAAATGGAAAACACAAAGAAGCCCATAAACATAAAGAAAAACTAAGAACCGGTGAAAACACAAAGAAGAAACGAATAAACTACCGAAAAACCAGTGTGAAAACACATGGAAGCTTCCCAATACAAGCCTAGAAGGTTACAAAATCTCGGAACATAGTGGAGACTAGGGATTAAGTCCTAACAAAACTAACTCGATTACATGATAAATCTCATCCAACCCATCACCGTCTAGTAAGCCTATTAAGGAATTACTCACTCCCATGGTGAGCATCATGAAATTGGTGATGGAGGATGGTTGATGATGACGATTGTGTCGAATCCCCCTCTCCGGAGCCCCGAACGTACTCCAGACCAGCCGTCCCGTTGAAGAATATGATGTGGTGGCGACTCTGTATCGTAAAACGTGATGATTCCTTCTCTCTGATTTTTTCTGGACAAATAGGTACTTATGGAGTTGGAGTTAGGGTTGCCGGAACTTTTATTTCTGCACAAAACAACACCATGGCAATTATGCTGAAAACAACATCAGTCTGGGTTAGTTCCATTCACATCATACAAATTAGAGTCCAAAACAAGAGCAAAAGTGTTTGGAAAAGTAGATACGTTTGGGACGTATCATAGAGCAAAAACCCCTAGTATATGTATGTTGGAGGAGGAGGAGGGGGCAACCACCAAGGAGGGGAAGTCCCTCCTTGGGGCGCCGGCCATGGGGGAGGAGTAGGAATCCTCCCCAAGTCCAATTCGCACCCCCTGGTATATTGCAAGGGGGCGCCACTTCCTTATGGGCCTTGTAGCCCATAATTCCCTCCACCTCTTGGATTTTTTAGGCCCATTGATATTTAAATTAAATATAAAATGTCCTAAATACTTATATACCATTATATTTTTTAACATCTTCGGAAACATTTCTACCTATATATAATATATCAGTAATACCCGATGTTCACCAAAACCCTTCCCGTGATCCCGAAACACTTCCGGATCCTCTTGGAACTATTCCGAATATTAATGAAAAAATCTACAAATATGTTCTCATCAGTCCCGTCCTACTAACACTCTGCAGATCGTGATTGCCTTAAGCTTGTGACCCCGTAGGTTCGGTAACTCATAGACATGAATGAAACCGTTCGTTCAACGACCGATAGCGGGACCGTGGACATCTATATCGATCCCTATGAGCACATGAGTGATATTCGAGTGAAGCTTTGTTTATAATGTGATGTCCCCTTTGCTTCGTGATACTTCACAAAACCCGGGATGCATCGGTATGATGACCCACAAGTATAGGGGATCAATTGTAGCTCTTTTAGATAAGTAAGAGTGTCGAACACAATGAGGAGTAGAAAGAGTGCAACAAGTGGTTTTCAGCTAGGTAATGTCTACAAGTGCTGAAATTGTAAGTAACAAAGTAGTTTGACAGCAAGATAATTTGTAATGAGCAAGTAACGATAGTAGTAATAAAAGTGCAGCAAGGTAGCCCAATCCTTTGGAGGCAAAGGACAGGCCAAAACGGTCTCTTATAATAAGCAAAGCGTTCTTGAGGGTACACGGGAATTTCATATAGTCACTTTCACCATGTTGATTCGATTTGTGTTCGCTACTTTGACAATTTGATATGTGGGTGGACCGGTGCTTGATGAACCACAAGTATAGGGGATCTATCATAGCCTTTTCGATAAGTAAGAGTGTCGAACCCAATGAGAAGTAGAAGGAAATGATAAGCGGTTTTCAACAAGGTATTCTCTGCAAGCACTGAAATTATCGGTAACAGATAGTTTTGTGATAAGGTAATTGGTAACGAGTAGCAAGTAATAAAAGTAAATAAGGTGCAGCAAGATGGCCCAATCCTTTCTGTAGCAAAGGACAAGCCTGGACAAACTCTTATATGAAGGAAAATGCTCCCGAGGACACATGGGAATTATCGTCAAGCTAGTTTTCATCACGTTCATATGATTCGCGTTCGGTACTTTGATAATTTGATATGTGGGTGGACCGGTGCTTGGGTACTGTCCTTACTTGGACAAGCATCCCACTTATGATTAACCCCATTGCAAGCATCCGTAACTACAACAGAAGTATTAAGGTAAACCTAACCATAGCATGAAACATATGGACCCAAATCAGCCCCTTACGAAGCAACGCATAAACTAGGGTTTAAGCTTCTGTCACTCTAGCAACCCATCATCTACTTATTACTTCCCAATGCCTCCCTCTAGGCCCAAACAATGGTGAAGTGTCATGTAGTCGACGTTCACATGACACCACTAGAGGGATGACAATGCACATCTCATCAAAATATCGAACAAATACCAAATTCACATGACTACTAATAGCAAGACTTCTCCCATGTCCTCAGGAACAAACGTAACTACTCACAAAGCATATTCATGTTCATAATCAGAGGGGTATTAATATGCATATTGGATCTGAAGATATGATCTTCCACCAAGTAAACCAACTAGCATCAACTACAAGGAGTAATCAACACTACTAGCAACCCACAGGTACCAATCTGAGGTTTGGATACAATAGATGAACTAGGGTTTGAGATGAGATGGTGCTGGTGAAGATGTTGATGGAGATTGACCCCCTCCCGGTGAGAGGATCATTGGTGATGACGATGGTGATGATTGCTCCTTTTCCAGCCTAGAATCCCAGCTGCCGACATTCTCCATCTTCATGTAAACCCTGTAAAATAAGAGAGAATATGCATAAGTATTGTGGCATAATGTGTAATAACAGCCCATAATGCAATAAATATTGATATAAAAGCATGATGCAAAATGGACGTATCAATGCTTAGGTGTAGTTCTTACTTGAACAAACCTCCTACTTATGATTAACCCTCCCGCAAGCATCCGCAACTATGAGAAAAGTATTAACAATAAATTCTAACCATAGCATTAAACTTTTGGATCCAATCGATCCCTTATGGAATAGCGCATAAACTGGGGTTTAAGCTTCTGTCACTCTCGCAACCCATCATCTAATTGGTACTCCATAATGCATTCCCTTAGGCCGAAATATGGTGAAGTGTCATGTAGCCGACGTTCACAAGACACCACTAAAGGAATCACAACATACATACTATCAAAATATCGAACACATATCAATTTCACATGATTACTTGCAACATGATTTCCCCCGTGACCTCAAGAACAAAAGTAACTACTCACAAATGATAATCAAGCTCAAGATCAGAGGGGTATTAAATAGCATATATTGGATCTGAACATATAATCTTCCACCAAATAAACCATATAGTAATGAACTACAAGATGTAATCAACACTACTAGTCACCCACAAGCACCAATCTATAGTTCCGGTAACAAGATTGAACACAAGAGATGAACTAGGGTTTGAGATGAGATGGTGCTGTTGAAGATGTTGATGGAGATTGCCCTCCCCAAGATGGGAGAGTTGTTGGTGATGATGATGACGATGATTTCCCCCTCCGGGAGGGAAGTTCCCCCGGCGGAATCGCTCCGCCGGAGGGCAAAAGTGCTCCTGCCCAAGTTCCGCCTCGAGACGGTGGCGCTCCGTCCTGAAAGTTCTCTCCTCATTTTTTCTAGATCAAAATGACTTATATACCAGAAGATGGGCACCCGAGGTGGGCCTGGGTGAGCACAACCCACCAGGGCGTGCCTGGGCTCCCTGGCGCACCCAGGTGGGTTGTGCCCACCTGGTGGGCCTCCTTTGGTACTTATTTGCTCCAATATTCTTCATATATTCCATAAAAATTCTCCGTGAAGTTTCATCTTATTTGGAGTTGTGCAGAATAGGTAGCCTGACGTAGCTTTTCCAGGTCCAGATTTCCAGCTGCCGGAATTCTCCCTCTTCGTGTATACCTTGCATATTATGAGAGAAAAGGCATTAGAATTACTCCAAAAAGCATTATTATGGATAAAAACATCATAAATAACAGTAGGAAAGCATGATGCAAAATGGACGTATCAACTCCCCCAAGCTTAGACCTCGCTTGTCCTTAAGCGAAAACCGAAATCGAAAAACATGTCCACATGCTTAGAGAGAGAGAGAGCTGTCGATAAAAACAAAATACAAACATAGAAGCATCATGTTCATTATTATAACAGAAACAAACTTAAAGTAAGACTTTTATCAAAGAATTTTTATCATAGACTTCTCATGAATAAGTGATCATTCAACACACTATTGAAGTATAAAGCAAAAACTCTATTAGAAACCAACAAACTAAGTTCTCAGTCAACTTTGCAACTACAATTCATCATCTTTTCAGGAAGAGTCACGTGTCGGAGCCTTTAGGCAAGTCCACATACTCAAGCAACATATAGTCTTCCATGATTGCTAACACTCCCCGCGTACACATCAGCAAAACGTTTCAACCGGACACATAGAAAGATAGGGGCTTGTAGTTTTGCCTCCCAACATATTCACCTCAAGGGCGATGTCAACAATAATAACTCATGCTATCTATATTCAACTGGACATATGTGCCTAGATTTTTCCTCACCACATGATGCTTGCCAAAGGAGAAAATAAAAAGGAGCAGAGAGAAAACTTTGACTCTTTGCATAAAAGTAAATACATAAAAGTAAAAGATAGGCCCTTGGCAGAGGGAAGCAGAGGTTTCCGTGCGCTTATTTGTTTGTATGCTCAACCCCTTAATGCAAAAGAACGTCACGTTGCATTGCCCCTTGTGACAGTGACCTTTATTATGCAGTCTATCACTTTTATTCTTTGCCATCACAAGTTCGCGCAACGCTCAATTTTCTCTTACACTAAATGATCTCACACTTTTAGAAGCAATTTTTATTGCCTTTTTGCACTGATGACAACTTACTTGAGGGATCTTGCTCAATCCCTAGGTAGGTATGGTGGACTCTTGAAAATAAGATTTGGGTTTAAGGGTTTTTGGATCAACCCGTGAGAGGTGTAGGATGAAGATGGTCTCTCTCAAACGACCCTGCAACCAAATACACAAAGTCTCTTGTGTCCCCAACACACCCAATACAATGGAAAATTGTATAGGTGCACTAGTTCGGTGAAGAGATGATGATAAAAGTGTAATATTGATGGTAGAAATATATTTTGATAATTTGAATAAATAAAAACAGCAAGGTAGCAAATAGTAAACGGGCACAAAAATGGTATTGCAATGCTTGAAAACAAGGCCTAGGGTCCGTACTTTCGCTAGTGCAATCTCTCAATAGTGCTAACATAGTTGGATCATATGATTATCTTCAAATTGTAACGAAGAATCACTCCCGAGTTCCTATTAGCGGATAACAAAAGATAGGAATTGTTTGTAGGGTACGAAGCCACCTCAAAGCTATTCTTTCCGATCGATCTATTCAAGAGTTCGTACTAAAATAACACAAAGCTATTGTTTCCGTTCGATCTATCCTAGAGTTCGTACTAGAATAACACCAAAGCAAATTCATATTCATAATACTCAATCCACACAAAGAACTACAAGAGTGCCTCAATATTTCTACCGGAGAAACAAGGACAAGAACGTGCATCAACCCCTATGCATAGATTACCCCAATGTCACAGCGGAAATCCGCAAGTTGAGTGCCAAAACATATATCAAGTGAATCAATACGATACCCCATTGTCACCACGAGTATTCAATTGCAAGACATATATCAAGTGTTATCAAATCCATAAAAGTATACAATCCGATAACCACGAAATCTCAAAGGGAAAAACTCAATTCATCACAACAAGATAGAGAGGGGAAACCACCATATGATCCGACTATATTAACAAAGCCCGCGATACATCAAGATCGTGACATCTCAAGAACACGAGAGAGAGAGAGAGATTAAACACATAGCTACTGGTACAAACCCTCAGCCCCGAGGGTGGACTACTCCCTCCTCATCATGGTTGTCGCCGAGATGATGAAGATGGCCACACCGGAGATGATTCCCACCTCCGGCAGGGTGCCGGAACGGGTCTAGATTGGTTTTTGATGGCTACAGGACCCTGCGGCGGCGGAACTTCTGATCTAGGTTAACCCCGAAGGGTTTCAAAATATTTGGGAATTTATAGTGCAAAGAAGGGGTGCGGGAGGCCACCGAGGTGGGCACAACCTACCTGGGCGCGCCCTGGCGCGCCCTGGTGGATTGTGCCCCCCTCGGGGAACCCCCCAGGTGCAGCTCTGGCCCATTGGGTTTCTTCTGGTCCAAAAAAATCTCCAAAAAGTTTCACAGTGTTTGGACTCCGTTTAATATTGATTTTCTGCGATGTAAAAAACAAGCAAAAAACAGCAACTAGCACTGGGCACTGGGTCAATAGGTTGGTCCCAAAAAACGATATAAAGTTGCTATAAAATGATTGTAAAACATCCAAGAATGATAATATAACAACATGAATACTTCATAAATTATAGATATGTTGGAGACGTATCATGGACCTAGCTATCAGCCTCTCCATGTACCGTCCACTTCCGATGGATGTCGTTCGTTGACCACGTTGACCACGCCGCGCCGAGAGCACCAGGGCGGTGGATGATGGCAAGGCCTAGGAAGGGAACGACACGGAGCCGGGGAAGACGCAGCAGTGGATGCCCATGCTGAGGGGAGTACGAGCGCTGACTGGTCGGCAACGAGGTGAGGCTGACGTCGCCGGAAAATAACAATATGTGCGGGTCGGCAGCGGGGTGAGGCTGACGTCGCCGGAAAATAACAGCCGGCCATGGGAGGAGGGAGCAAGCAGTCCCGCCGGCACTGGTTTGGGTGGCTGGAGCAGGAAGATCAGAGATTGAAGAAGCATGGCGGCCGTTGGATGGACATCCAACAGTCACTACTCTGTGTTGACTAAGTTGACAAAGCCTTGCGTATGCATCAATTTTTTTAGGACATCGTCATCATCAACTTAGTAGGCCAGAAGTCAGCGTCCAAATCTATGGAAAACAACATACAACCCATTAGCCATTATTTTCAACAATTTACAGCCCATTTGCTAATTATTAAGGATATCTTGAAGCCCATATTATTTTTATTAGCATTATAGACCATATATTCTGGGCACTGCTAAAAAATTCAATGAAAATTTTCATATTTCGGTGGGGTTCGAACTCTTTTAATCACGAAATTTTGAGTCACATTAAAAATGATTAAAAAAATATATCAAAAAAAATTCTCCGCAAAAATATGAATGAAATTTAAAATATTTACTAGCAAGATGCTCATGTGTTGCACGGAACATGAAGATGGATTTGTATGAGTAGTTTATCTTGTGAGAGAAAAGGATGAACGAGGGAAGGCCGTATCTGCAAATGTGGAGAGGAGTGCGGGTAAATTGTCATAGTTTCCTTCCTATCGGTTAGATATAGGTCGGACGACCTATATTGCAGGATGGCAGGCACACCATCATCACCAACTCTGCTTTTTATAAGAGTAGAGAAATCTAGAAAAAAATGATATTTTAATGTAATTGCCGGTTGGCTTTGGTTTAAAAATTTACAGCCCATTTCTTACAACTTATAGACCATTTTCTGGGGAAGCCCATTTCTTACTACTTACATCCCTCCCCGTCTTGAAAGATTTGTGGCCCAGCAGGGCTGAGAAAAGCAAGTAGGCCTCGGTTGGGTATTCTCCAAAAAAAGAACTAGGCTAGCCATTTTTAGAAAGAAAAAAGATTTCAACTGGGCTCGTCATGTGCTTAAATAAAAGCGTAAGCGTGGGCTAGACGGGCCATAGCCCCCGCACAACACGCAGTTGAGCTCCATCTCTAAAACTAAAAAAACAATTGGGCGAGCTGCTGCATCCCTAGTGTTATCCGCTCGTGTAATTTTCTCGTTTATTGACTACATTCACAATGGCGTGGGACCTAGCTGTCAAACAATTAGGAGGAAGTATTTTTTTGGCTTGTAAGAGTAATAACGAGGCACCTGCTTGCGTAATGCAATGACCCTGGTGGGTCCCTACTGTCAGCCTCTCCACGTACAGTCATCTCCTGATTCCTCTCGGCTGTTGACCATGTTGACAACGCCAGACGACTGCGGGCACAACAAGTGAACCAAGGCGAAGAACGACGACGAGGCCTTGGACGGGGACGAACCGGAGCAGTGAAAGGTGCGGCAGTGTAGTGGCAGGCGGAAGGGAGTACGAGGGCAACAACATGTAACTGAGGCTTACAAACAGTACAAAAAGCCCAAGGATTAATTTTTCATCAAATTTAGACAAGACCCAGATTGAAAATGGCAACAACATCTAACCCAACCACTCTTTTTCACAGTCACAAACAAATGGATCGGTCTGATCCATAAAATCAACATCCCGTGCAAAAAAAATATATTGGAGGATGACTACAAGTTGTTGTAAATATAAGTTGAGCATGTTCAGAAGCCCATTTGTCCATTTGAAACTTCTTTTTTTGCTGTTCAATATGTCTGTCCATGAGAAATCTCTTTACAAAAACTTAAGCCTCATGGACAATCGTAACCTCACATTCAACAGGAAGAATGTGACAAAGCTTATGTTTGCCTGGTTGGATGCATATCCATCCATCGTTATTGTCCTCAAACGAATGTCATGAGAACTGAGAAAATCCTGGTGCTTATTACGCCACCGATTGGTTATATGTTTTGCTCCATGTGGTTGTGCCTAAGTAGACATGAAGATTGAAAACAATTAAGGTCTGAAAAAAGAGTATGTCGAAAGAGTGACAACTGAACGGTTAATTCTAGTACAATATATACGGGCTTTCAATGTGCATGAAATCATCACCTTTATATATAAATTCTCCAGAGATCAAAAGCATCGCAGCAAGCCAATAATTATGTTCAAATCAAAACTAAACATTCCGACATATAAGATCTTGATAGAATCTAGCAACATTGATAGGCTATCCATGGATGAACTCTTCATTGAGCATATAACATAATATTAGTACCCAAAGTGTACTCCAACATGATATAAAACTTATGCGCACAAATGAAAAATGCAGCTTATGATTACAAATGTGTAGATGATAATATACGGTACCTGAAAAAGTGAGGAGCCAAACACCAACTTCCTGTGATCACTAAATGGATCACGAATTACACCCAAGGTCTCCAGTTTGGGCGCAGAGATGATAGTTATTTGCGAAGGTTTATAACAATCATCAAGGAGCAACCTTTGAAGTGAAGGGGCATCTTCGATGATGAGCCATTGTCCTTCAAAACAAATTCCAATGCTTTTAAGGTGAAACGACTTTATTTGGAGACAAATGATAGGGATTTCTATTCCCAAAACAATCAGCAAGCGCTCCAGAGCAGGGTAACTGGAGTGGATGATGCTGTGCAGTGAGGCCTCCGACAGATAAACCACCACAAGCGAAAGTTTTTTAGCAGTGGGAGTCGAAGCATTTGTACCAGATCGTGTGGTAGATGGAACCGTGCGAAGGTGGCGGTGTGGAGAGATGAAGAAAACCGCGAGATGGACAACGGTGGTGTGGGCACAAATTCTTGGTGTGTTTGTGGTACAAAACTTTCGTGGTAATGGTAGAACTCAAACTGCTGGAGTTTTCCGAATTCAGGGGATGTCAGCCAAGCGTCCACCATGCAGGGTATGGACATCAGGTAGCGTGTCGCGATGCAGAGGCATTGAACAGGGCCCTGCTGGTGAGAGGAGACGATGGCTCTGAGAGATCAAATTCAGGAAGGACAGAAATCTGATGGCAGTCGAGATTGAGGGGGGCGGTGCGCCATATCGGGTGCCACCAAGTTGAGAGGACTTGTGTGCGACAACAATCCTTGGTCGGGAGAAGCGAGATGATCTCCTCGAGGATGACGTCTGGGAGATCGCTGATGCGGTCCACCGGAGATTCTACCGGTTCCTCAGATCCGGGTGGGGGGGGGGGCTCGCCGCTTCACCCCGCGCTGACGGGTGTGGGATCTACAACCGGTGTCGCCGCTGGCGGGAGCCTCATCTTCTTGGCGCTGGGGCCAGCCGACTCCATTTTCCTTGCGGGCATCATGCGGAGCTCATGGGTTTGAGTAGAGTAGCCAGAGACAAGCCTAGTGGCAGTGCGAGTGGGGAAGAAGGAGGGCTGGGGTTTTCTGTACGAGTGGAAGAAGAGGAGCAGGCGTTTTCTGTACGAGTGAGGAAGAAGGTGAGCAGGGGTTTTCTGGATGAGTGAGGAAGATGGGGAGCAGGGGGAATTGGGGGGAGACGGAAGCAGGCGAGTCCAGCGAGAAGTAGTATAAGTGGAAGCGAGGAGGAAGGACAATTTTTCTAGGATCGCCCCCTCTTCAAGAAATATGGGCTTCTCCTCGCAAAAAACAAAACAAATGGGCTTTAAAATGGATAGGCTTTTGTATCGGCCCAGTCGGCTGCCCATGTTTCGTACTAGAGGTCCTTGTGCTACAGGCAGCCCGAGACACTCACCGGCTTATTTCCCATTCGAAAGAAAAAAAAGAGACGCCTCTAGCTTATGGCTACTCATCGGTAACTTTTTTCAACTTGGCATCCACCAAATTAGAGGATGCGATACTGGATGCAGACACTCACACTGGTCGCGTAGTGCGGCAAAGTGAGGTGTCAAATAACATGCCTACAATATACTTACTAGATTGTGAAGGTCCACAGGCTAGTCAACATTCATATTAAACTAAGCTTCAGAAGATATGGTATGCATACTAACATTCAGAAGAACAAAAGTTCAGCATGTTTATGCATCTCAATGATTCACCGTACTATAACCAATACAAAGCTGTGAGAAGGTGTGGAAATAAAGAAAATCGGTCGATGCTTCTCTGAGCAAAGGGCCTCCCCGTGCACACATTAATTTCCTGGGCACGCTTGTTTCTTCTCAATGTTGCGAGCACTTTGAGCATGTTGGCAACTCCACAGCTAGCTAGCTGCCTCATCTTGCAATTGATGCTGACACATTTGCAGCAAACACATGAGGCAATAGAGATGACTCACCAGTCCATATTGTGCAGTTCCCCTGAAATCATCTTCATTGTCCTGAATCTGAAAAGATAGGAAAACAATAGCTATAATTAAACGGTGTTGCAAAACAGTAGCACATATCAATAGCTCGGCATGACAGAACATGATCATCTGGACGAAGGGGATACTGACATGCCCGAGGAAGATTATATATAATTCCATAAGTCCTTAGTTGATTTCCACCTTCGGCTGCACTGCTTGTCTACTCCTCCACACATGTCAGGATCGTTCCGCACTGCAATCAGCAAGTCAACATACAAATAAGCTTATTTCATCTTGCGGTGGTCATTGTACCTAGTTACGAATGTAGGAATACCTGGAGCACCATGAGGTTAGCTGACAGCAGGTAGATGCAACCATATAATTTTGTGCGGTGCTACCAAAATTGAGGTTTGTGTCCCTTCCCGTTATGAGAATTCTTCTTGAAGTTGGTAGAATGTGACGGCTTGTTCTTTGCATCAAACTTGCCTTTCCCCTGAGATTTCTTCTTGTTGTTTTGGGGCTGGTTGGCCTGGAAGTTCTTCTCGTGTACCATGTGTGCACTAGAAGCTCCCTCAGCGACCCGAGCACGTGTGTCTTTTTCTCTCGCCTTCTCTTCAAAATCAAGAGTGCTAATGAGATCCGAAACAGAAAACTCATGTCTCTTGTTTTTCAGAGAAGTAGCAAAATTGTTCCATGAAGGTGGAAGCTTGGCAATGATGGTCCCAACAACAAATTTGTCCGGCAACACACACTTAAAGTACTCAAGTTCCTTAGCGAGTGACTGTATCTCATGAGTCTGCTGAATAACAAAGCGCTCATCAGTCATCTTGTAGTCACAGAATTGCTCCATGATGTACAACTCATTGCCAGCGCCCGAGGCCCCAAACGTGGCCTTGAGTGCAGCCCACATGTCTTTCCACTGTCAAATGACATATATGAATCCACAATGGAATCATCAAGAACACTCAGCAGGGCATCTTTGAAGAGGGTATCCATGTTCTCAAAAGCTTCCTGCTCTATAGGATTAAGATCGCCCTCAAGCTTACCCTTAGTGGCATCATAGACGTACATGATCTGAAACCAATATACTGCTCTTGTGCGCCACCTTTTATATTGCACCCCCTTAAAAGTAGGTGGCTTCAAAAGCGCAGCAAAACCACTCGTAATAAATTGCCTATAATCAGGTTTTTGGATTGGATTGTTGAATATATGAGCAATTTACTATGAGATTTAATCCGAACCAACAGTAAATAGATCATGACGACAATTGCAAAGATCAAAGTAATGATGCTGACTAAACTAGGAGGACAGAATCACATACTGTACAGCAGGAGCAGATCCACTGTGGTTGATGTTTTCACTCATGTCGTTGATGAAGAGGTTACCAAGGTCGGGGAAGAAGGCTGTCGTTGAGGAAGTCGTCGCTGGCAGCAGTCGCAGGAGTGTGCTCCCCAAAAACCTGATCGCCCCTCTCCCGTACAGGATCATGAAAGGCGGGGTTCGGAGGACTGTTGTCCCTTCTCGCGGTGCACGCCGGAAGGAGGGATGGAGAAGAATTGCATGGTGGCGCTATGATCTGGAATGGTGCGAAACCATATGATACAGCGGAGGCTAGGGTAGAGCCTGTCAGGTCGATCGTGCGAGTAAGACCAAGTATAATAGTAGGCCTTTGGCCCAAACCTCACGTCCAAGTCAATAATAGCCCCACTATCCAAAAGAATCGAAAATGGCTGAGTAGTTAAGGCATCCGTTAATTATTAATTAATGACTTAATAAATTTTCCGACCAACAAAAATATGGACCACGTTTATAGCTTTTGTCCTTGGACAGGCTCATTCCCGAAGAACGCGCGTGTAGGTTTCCTATTATCATGCTCATGCAAATGCTAGAATAGATCACATTATAAAGTGGTGCAACTCACACTCACCTAGCAGTATGGGACTAAACTTTAGTCCCACTCACACCACACTTAGAGCATGGTTAATAGTATAGCCAACATCCGGCTATATGAAGTTGACACATCATCTAGAGCCAACCTAATAGCCTGCTATTACAATAGTTAGTCCCTTTAGTAGAATACTATATCATTAATAATGGCCCCACCTTTTGTCTCACAAAGTATGTTGGAGCTCGTGCTACAACCGGCTAGAAGTTTACAACCCGCTTCTCTTCTCTCTCCTTCAACTAAGCACAAATACTATATTTAAATCCTTATAGCCTGCTTATGTCACCTAATTGTAGTACTTGCTCTAAAGTTACTCTCCACTATGTAGTCTGAAATGCCGGGCGTGCAGCGAGCGGTGCCCTCGGTCGGCACGCCTCTTCAACGATGGAAATAGTGAGAGGTCGCGTCGCCCTGACTTGCCATCAACGTGGAGCGGCGGCCTCAGCTGGCACCGGGCGGGAAGCGCGCGGGGGATGGGGGAGGGGTTTTTGTTGGGCCAAGAAGGTGAGAAGCCAACTTGGGATCGGTCCGGACGGGGAAATATCATGTACTCCCATACTCACTAGTTTCATGCATATGACACTAGTCTATATTACTACCTTCATAGTGCAAAGTAACATAGTAGTAATGTTATAGATGGCTTAATTTATTAGCTTGTAGACTCATCTTGTCTTGGGAAACGCTATGTTATAGTAACATATTATGTTACCACTTCTCATTAACTACTTGCCACATAAGCAAAATTTTCTTGGAGTGCGCTAAGTTACTCCCACTATAACTAGCCGTACAAAGTGTGGGCTATGTAGAGGGCGTAGTAATCAAGCTTCTCATCGTTCTGCGAGTTGACATGACACATCAAAGTAGTAGTTTTTTTCAAAATGTACATCAAAGTACCAGTGTAGTAGTCTCCAAAAAGGGCCGACCATGTCCATGGCTACCATCCCATCCCGTGCTCCGTCATTGAGTATGTGCATGATTCACCTGTCAATCAAGAAAAAAATTACGTACGTTCCATTGAAAAAAAAATTAAAAACAAACACGCCACCATGTCATGTTCGAAGTTTGATTAGTCCACGCGTGGTTCCCGACCCTCCACTAAGTGAACAACTACCAAACGCGTCAAATTATCACGTGAGCTGCCTCTTCATCCAGAAATGAGCTCCACCGTGTACCCGCTGTTGGTGTCAAAACCGGCGGATCTCGGGTAGGGGGTCCTGAACTGTGCGTCTAAGGCGGATGGTAACAGGAGGCAGGGGACATGATGTTTACCCAGGTTCGGGCCCTCTTGATGGAGGCAATACCCTATGTCCTGCTTGATTGTTCTTGATGATATGAGTAGTACAAGAGTTGATCTACCACGAGATCAGAGAGGCTAAACCCTAGAAGCTAGCCTATGGTATGATTGTATGTTGTCCTACGGACTAAAACCCTCCAGTTTATATAGACACCGGAGGGGGCTAGGGTTACACAAGGTCGGTTTACAAAGGAGGAGATATACATATACGTACTGCCTAGCTTGCCTTCCACGCCAAGTAGAGTCCCATCCGGACACGGGACAAAGTCATCAATCTCGTATCTTCATAGTCCAACAATCCGGCCAAAGGATATAGTCCGACTGTCCGGAGACCCCCTAATCCAGGACTCCCTCAGTAGCCCCTGAACCAGGCTTTAATGACGATGAGTCCGGTAGTGTTGTCTTCGACATTGCAAGGCGGGTTCCTCCTCCGAACACACCATTGAAGAATTTGAATACAAGGATAGTGTCCAATCCTGCAAAATAAGTTCCACATACCACCGTAGAGAGAATAATATTTCCACAAATCTAACCTGTTGACACATTTTGACAGCATGACATCATGCCAGGGCCTGGTTATTATCCGAACCGCTTTTCTCAACCAGCTCCGCACATATCGCGAGGCGGTTTTCTTGACACGTCTTGTCAAAGCAGAGATCGTGTTCCCCTTATCACGGGATTCTCATCAATACGGACGTGGGTAACCCAACCGCGCCATCAATTACGGCGCCTGGGGAGTAAGCGGTTTTGCCAGGCAAGTGGGGAGGCATATCGCCTCTTCCGCCCTTATAGAGGGATGAAGATTTACTTTTTTCACCCACGCCTTCTTCCTCCTCGCTTACCCATTCCCGCACACTCGAGCTCTAGCACCCAAGCTCGCGTTCTCAAACCACTCCAAGCATGTCTGGAGCAGGAGGCAAGTGGATGGTCTCCTCCGTCACGGAGGAGAACATCAAAGAGTTACGGGAAGCCGGATACCTGGCTGCGGATATCGCGCACCGGCTGCCAAATACGGGGCAGATCGTCCCAATGCCCGAACCCCATGAGAGGGTAGTTTTTCTTACCAACTTTGTCCGTGGACAGGGATTTCCACTCCACCCGTTCGTCCGCGGGCTCATGTTCTACTATGGGTTGGACTTTCATGATCTGTCCCCCAACTTCATCCTCAACATCTCAGCGTTTATCGTCGTGTGTGAGGCCTTCCTCCGCATCAGGCCCCATTTCGGCTTATGGCTGAAAACCTTCAATGTTAAGCCGAAGGTAGTGGGTGGCCAACAAGCAGAGTGCGGAGGCGCCATGGTGGGCAAGATGCCTAATGTCACCTGGCTCGAGGGCACCTATGTGGATACCATAAAGGGGTGTCAATCGGGGTGGTTCTACATCACTGAGCCGCACGACTCCAACTGGGTGGCGGCCCCCGAATTTCGATCCAGAATCCCCACGCGGCTTACCTCCTAGAAAAAGAAGGGCCTGTCCTGGGGCTCTTCGATAGAGTTGACCGGACTCCAGACCTGCATCCAGAACATGACGAGCAGAAAAATCAAGCTTGTCAATGTGGTCCAGGTTATGCTCTTCTGCCAGATCCTTCCATGCCAAAGACGGGCATTCAATTTGTGGGAGTTCGACTCGGCCAAGCACCAGACGCTGCGAGAGCTCTATGACACGACGCATGAGGATGTCTGGAGGGTGCTATTCAAGAGCGCCAAGATGCCTCCCTCCCCCACCGAGGACCGCGGACTCAGCGCAAAGCGCCGCGCTAATCCAGTAGGCTTTTGTATTTCTCAGGGTATTTATTTGCCCCGGTTTAGTTATGTGCTGGATCTAAGCTTCCATGTCATTAACAGGACTGGGTAGAGACAGCAGAGCAGCTTGATTGTCCAGCCCCCTTGCCCGAAGATCCTGCAGATGCTCTTCTAACAAAGATGCTGACTCCGGCACCTTACGAGGTGCCGGCAAAGAAGGCCAAGAAGAAGGCCACGGGGACCCGAAAGGGTCTCCGGCGCAAGGTTGTATCGGACTCATCTTCCGATGACTCCGACGCGCACTCCTCCCACGGAAACGAGGAGGAGGAGAAAAGTTCTCCCCCCAGCCAGGGGAGACAATAAAAGGAAGGCCGACCCATCCAGGGAGGCCAAAGGGTCCAACAAGGGAAGGACCCTCCCTCCGGACTGTGCCACGACGGCCGCCGATAGCGGCGATGAGTGGCTACCCAGGGACAAGCCCCTGGCGAAGTCGTAAGTGTCCGGACACCATAGTACTTCATGGTATATTTTATTGTACTGTCTTTCCTCATGCTGAACATGATTATGAAGTCCGTCCCGAGCTCATCTCGACGTACCCTCGTCGAGCGGCTCCTTGGACTCGTCGGATATGAACAACGGTTCTCTTCCGACCGCTTCCACCCCTCGCCCTACGGACAACGCCGAGGTGTTGTCTCAAAAGGCACCGAGCCGAGGGAAGGTGGTCCTGGGGGCGCCTCGCAGCGACTTCCCGGACCCTGGGTACCAAGGGAGCGAGGCTCCTACGGGCTTCGAGTTCGGGCCCCAGCCAGACACTACACCGAAACCTTCGATGGTTCCAGACTCCGGTAGGCGGTCCCCCGTCAAGGGGGGCAACCATTTGTGCCGGTGTCCTCTGTCCAACCAGAGGCACCAGACAACTTGCTGGAAGTGCTTCGCAGCGCTTCCATCGAAGAAGAGCACCGCACTATCATGAGTGTGGTGGTCGAGAAGGTTCAGTCCGCCAAGAACGGACTGACCGAAGCTTGCGCCAGCCTCCTAACAGGCTTTGAGGTAAGCAATCAAAATATAAGAAGAAAATATTACCGCATAGATAGTAGCCCCTGATGCTCTGTTCGGCATCCGCGAAGAAAAGCCGTATAGAGGATCAAATGATAACTCAGGAGTCTAATTAGAGTATGTCTATGTGTATGTGCAGGCTTCACTGTTGGCTGCTGCCGCACATACTGCGGAGGTCTCTGCGCTGAAGCAGGACCTGAAGCGGTCCAAGGATGAGCTCGGCCTTACCAAGAGGCAGCTCGAAGGGAACAAATTAAAGGTAAGATATACCCCTGTCTATATAGTTAAAAAGAAGTTCGGGTGTAAAGTAATATGATCATCATGAATTTTTCAGGGGCCACGACCAAGGTGGAGACCCTGAGGAAGGCGTTGTCCGAGGCCGAAGACAAAGCGGCCAAAGAACGTATTGAACGGGAGAAGCAAGAAGCCCGAGTAGGCAAGGTGCAGCAAGAGCTCGAGGCTCTCGCCAAAAAGCATGAGTCCTTGGAGCTTGACTCTAAGACACGAGAGTCCGAGCTCGCGCAGGCGCTTGAAAGCGTCCGGAGCGCCAAGGCTGAAGCCCACAAGGCCCTCCAGGAGATTGATGCGGTGAAGAAGATAGCAGCGGGTAAGGCATTCATTATGCAAAGCAAACACGTGAAGGAGACTTTCCTTTTTCTTACCCGAGTTCAGAGCTCTCCAGGAGCGTTTGTAGATCTTCCCCGCAGTGCACTGGATGCCGCAGAGTTTTACCGGGATGAGGAGGGGAGCTCAACGAAGAAGTTGTTCTGGTCTCATTATACTGGGACCGAACACCCCGTGCCCTTGAGTGACCAGCTGAAGCAGTTGGTCAAACTTCACAAGGCGGCCGAACAGGCCATGAAGGGCCTTATAGTCCAGATGTGGCCTGGCGAGCCCCTGTCCGGCAGCTACTTCGGTCTGGTGAGGCGGCTTGTGGAAGCCTGCCCACGGCTTGAAGTCATCAAGCGGTCCGTCTGCATCGAGGGTGCATGCAGGGCTTTTGCCCGGGCGAAGGTGCACTGGGTGAAGTTGGACGCTGCGAAGCTGGTGAAGGAGGAGCCGCCGGAGGGCAAGGAGCATCGCTGCCCCGAGAATTACTATGAGTGTCCTGAAGGGTTCCCGCTTAGTGGCAGATGAGTGTGCCAAGGATGTAATTTTTGAATGAACATGCTCATGTGATCCTGTAATATGAAACGAGTTCGTTTGTGCCATGCGACGCTTTCTTAATTTAAAATATTACCTTCTGTGCGGCCGTTTATAAAATCTGAGAGTTGGCCAGTCGTCGGCTTCTACCCCCATGTAACTAGTACTGGGGTGTTCGGGATAAATCTGAACACTCTTTACCCCAATTTTGGGTCCTTCAAGGGAGGTGTTCAACGCAACGAACCAGGCAATCAGACTATAATGCTTTATCACTCTCACTTAGCCATAGAAGTCTATGATTCTAAATTTTTGGCGAAGCCCATGGTATTCGGAGGGCCGAATTTGGGGCGCTATACACGCCTAAGCCGGACAAGGCCGACTCCTCGCCCGAAGCAGAAAAAGTCTTTAAGGACTTGAGACCTCTTGAATAGCGACCAGTCTCTCGCCTTATCATGACAGCCAGTTTTTGGCTTTCTCTACTGAGGTGCTTATCCAGAAGAACCGGGACACAATCGCAGTAGTTCTCCCACCGCTACCTTAGCCGATATAGCGGAACATAAGGTACCAAAGCATGGGAGCCGGACAACCCAACATTTGACCAAAGACATGATTCGGAGCTGATGCATATAATTCTATAAGTTCGGGGTGCCGCACTGTCGAAAGTGTTCGGACTTCTTGCGCCGTATTATGGGGTAAACAAGAGCACCTGGCGTACTGACCGTACCCGAACGTGCGGGTGCGGATTGTCGTAAATGGACTTATAAGAGAAAGAAAAAGACTTAAATAATACAATGATAGATTAATGATATGCATTGTTATTTGAATAATACGTCAAAGCGTACTGGTACAAGTAAAGTAGGACAATTCGAAATGTACTATCCCAAGGCAAGCTACACATAAATAGTGAAAAGCGGGTATATCAAGTATTACTAGAGACCACCTGGCGGTTCCCGTGTTCATCTTAGCTTCTTGCCGCCTTGGTTGTTACTTCCGGAATGTGTCTGGCAATCGTACTGCCGGAAAGGGCTTCCAAAGAGTTAGGCCCTGAAAGAGAAAAGGAATGTCAAAGGTATACAACCCCTAGTGTGGTTAAGTCACAATGCGGGGCGTGTCCTCATTGTGCCCCTGCCTATGTCCATGGCATTTTCAATGCGTAGTTATGTACGTGCGGCATGGATTTCGTCGCTTCACCGGGACTGGGACGGGGGCTGAATTGCTAGGCGAGCTCTGATCGTGCCAGGCGATCCTGTTGCAGCTTGTTCCAGACTGGCTTGAAGGTGTCCGGGGGCTGTAACGCCGAATGGGTGGTCTGCCTGAACAGGCTGCTTTGTGCTTCTGCTGCAAGGGCCGCAGTGTGCTCTTCCGTACGGAGCGAGCGTTCTGTGTTTCCATTTACTGTTATGACCCCACGAGGTCCTGGCATCTTGAGCTTGAGGTATGCGTAATGCGGTACTGCATTGAATTTTGCAAATGCTGTCCGTCCGAGCAGTGCATGATAGCCACTGCGAAACGAGACGATGTCGAAGATTAACTCTTTGCTTCGGAAGTTATCTGGTGATCTGAAGACCACGTCCAATGTGATTGAGCCTGTGCAATGGGCCTCTACACCTGGGATGACGCCTTTAAAGGTGGTTTTGCTGGGTTTGATACTCGAGGGATCGATACCCATTTTTCGCAATATATCCTGATAAAGTAGGTTCGGGCTGCTGCCGCCGTCCATAAGGACTCGAGTGAGGTGAAATGCGTCAATGATGGGGTCTAGGACCAGTGCGGTGGATCCGCCATGACGGATGCTAGTGGGGTGGTCCCTGCGATCGAAGGTGATCGAACAGGCAGACCATGGGTTGAACTTCGGGGCGACATGCTCCATCGCATAGACGTCCCTTAGTGCATGCTTCCGCTCCCTCTTGGGAATGTGGGTTGCGTATATCATGTTCACCATCTTCACTTGTGGGGGAAACCCCTTCTGTCCTCCTGTGTTCGGCGGCCGGGGCTCCTCCTCGTCATCGCTATGCAACCCCTTGTCCTTGTTCTCAGCATTTAACTTGCCGGCCTGCTTGAACACCCAATATTCACTGTTGGTGTGATTGGCTGGCTTGTCGGGGGTGCCGTGGATTTGACACGAGCGATCCAGTATGCGATCCAGACTGGATGGAGCCGGAGTATTTCTTTTAAATGGCTTTTTCCGCTGACCGGATCTAGGGCCTCTGAATCCGGCATTAACTGCCGTATCTTCGGTGTTATCGCTGTTATTGCGACGCTTTGGTTTATTATGACACTGCCTATTGTTAACATCTTTGGTATCCGAGGTGTCCGGATTCCTCGATGTGTTGTTGCTGCGAGCCAGCCAGCTGTCCTCGCCCGCGCAAAAGTGGGTCATGAGTGTTGTGAGGGCTGCCATAGATTTCGGCTTCTCCTGGCCGAGGTGGCGGGCGAGCCACTCGTCGCTTGAATGCCGCTAGGGCCTCTGCATCCGGACAGTCTAAAATTTGATTTTTCTTAGTCAGGAACCATGTCCAGAATTGTCTGGCGATTCCCCTGGCTGCTGGGTTATGTGGCTCAAGTCATCAGCATCCAGTGGCCGCACGTAAGTGCCCTGGAAGTTGTCAAGAAATGCATCTTCCAGATCCTCCCAACTGCCGACGGAATCTGCTGGCAAGCTATTCAGCCAATGCTGAGCTGGTCCTTTGAGTTTTAGTGGGAGGTACTTGATGGCATGTAGATCATCACCGCGAGCCATGTGGATGTGAAGGAGGAAATCCTCAATCCATACAGCGGGATCTGTTGTGCCATCGTATGATTCGATATTTACGGGTTTGAAACCCTCCGGGAATTCATGATTCATAACTTCATCAATGAAGCATAGGGGGTGTGCGGCGCCTCTGTGCTGGGCTATATCCCGACGTAGTTCGTATGAGTTTTGTCTGCTGTATTCGGCCCGGCCGGATTTACTCTTGGTGTATCCGACGCAACGATCATCATCCCGTGTGGGCGCACATGCCCGTGTCCCGTATATTGACCTTGTGATTTTTGCCTTACTGTCCAAGATGTCTTGCAGGTCCTCTGTGTTGCCCCGGGCCTTAGTATTTTTGACTGAGTGGCGACGGGGTGCGGTCTGAACTTTAGGCTGAAACGCCTCTATGGCTCGGCCGCGTAGTGGCCGGTCAGCCGCATCGTACACTGGTGAATGTGGTTTCAATGCTTCTTCCTCGAGGTGAGGTAGCAACCTACTTTTTGGGTAACTCTTGGACGGGCGCTCGAGTTCATGCTCCTCGGCCGCAAGGACTTCGGTCCACCTGTCTGCTAGCAAGTCTTGATCAGCTTGAAGCTGTTGCTGTTTTTTCCTTAGGCTATTTGCCGTGGCCATAAGCCGACGCTTGAAGCGCTCTTGCTCGACAGGGTCCTCAGGCACGATAAACTCGTCGTCGCCGAGGCTCGCCTCGTCTTCGGAGAGAGGCATGTAATTGTCCTCCTCCGGTTCTCTGTCTGCTGCCTACTCTGGAGGGCTAGCTTGTTCGTCCTCTAGCTCTACACCGTGCTGGAGGGGATTGTTGTTGTCTTCGGCGCTATCCGGAGTTTTATCGTCTCCTATGCCTGTATCACTACTCTTGCTATGGCGGGACTTAGAGCGGCGCCATTGACGTCGGCACTTGGGTTGCTTCTTGGAGGGGTCATCCTCCGCTGTCTCGTCGCCATTGCCTTCTTTGGGGGTGTCCACCATGTATATATCATATGATGAGGTGGCGGTCCAGCGCCCTGAGGGCGGTGGTTCCTATTCGTCTCCTGCATCGTCGTTCATACCGTCGATGTCTTCGGAGTCAAATTCAAGCATGTCTGTTAAGTCGTCGACAGTGGCTACTAAGTGGGTGGTGGGTGGGCAGCAAATTTCTTCATCGTCCGCATACCATTCTAGCCGGACATAGTTCGACCAAGGTTCTCCTGACAGGGAGAGAGACCTTAATAAATTTAGCACGTCTCTGAAAGGTGAGTGCTGAAAGATATCCGTGGAGGTGAACTCCATGATCGGCGCCCATTCAGACTCAACGGGCACGGATGCGAGCGGCTCGGAGTCCATGGCCGGAGATGAATCCAGTGGTTCGACGACACGGCTCTTGTAAGGTGTGAAGTCAGTATCCAGCTCTATCGCCATTGACAGTATAGCCTCCATGGCGGGGTCCATCCCTCCACTCTCGGGTGGCGCGACTTGCTCCGGATTGATGGCCGGGGTAGTTGCGGATGCGATCTCCGAAACATTGTCCGACGGCAGAGTTGCGTCATGCTCGTCATGACTGTGCGGCGCGTCCGACATGGGCTCGAATCCGTCGAAGATCAAGTCTTCGCGGATGTCGGCCGTGTAGTTCAAGTTTCCAAATCTGACCTGATGGCTAGGGGCGTAGCTCTCGATCTGCTCCAGATGGCCAAGCGAATTGGCCCGCAGTGCGAAGCCGCCGAATACGAAGATCTGTCCGGGGAGGAAAGCCTCACCCTGGACTGCATCGCTAGCAATGATCGAAGGAGCCATCAAGCCTTATGGTGACGACACAGTGGAACTCTCAATGAAAGCACCAATGTCGGTGTCAAAACCAGTGGATCTCGGGTAGGGGGTCCCGAACTGTGCGTCTAAGGCGGATGGTAACAGGAGGCAGGGGACACGATGTTTACCCAGGTTCGTGCCCTCTTGATGGAGGTAATACCCTACGTCCTGCTTGATTGTTCTTGATGATATGAGTAGTACAAGAGTTGATCTACCACGAGATCAGAGAGGCTAAACCCTAGAAGCTAGCCTATGGTATGATTGTATGTTGTCCTATGGACTAAAACCCTCCAGTTTATATATACACCGGAGGGGGCTAGGGTTACACAAGGTCGGTTTACAAAGGAGGAGATATACATATCCGTATTGCCTAGCTTTCCTTCCACGCCAAGTAGAGTCCCATCCGGACACGGGACGAAGTCTTCAATCTCGTATCTTCATAGTCCAACAGTCCGGCCAAAGGATATAGTCCGTCTGTCCGGAGACCCCCTAATCCAGGACTCCCTCACTCGCGCGCGTGTGTTAGGGAATGAGGCACAAAGTACGTGTGTCCGTGTGTGCATTTTTTCTCTTCGTGCACGTACTCTTTTTTTGTGGGTGATTCGTGCACGTACTCGGCCTACGTTGGTGACCGTTGGTGAGTCTCACTTATCTCTACATCTCAACATGTACATCTACATCTACATCTATGTCTATACTACATCTACATCTACATCTACATCTACTATAGTACATCAAGTTTTAAACATGAGACCAGCCATTTTCTAGCATGACACGACCAACCTGTATCGCTTCTTGCTCCTCGTCTCTCTCAAAGTGCGTCTGGCAGGCGATTTTGTCGTCGATTGAGGTCGGTTCGCTCACACTCGGTCCCACATGTTATAAATCTAAAAAGAATACTCTGACCAGCGGACCATTGAAAGAAGTATATTCTTCACCCTCAAATGTAAGTTCATGGACAAATAACCCCCAAAGTCAATTTTGGTACGATTTTTACCCTCAAATCTCTAAAACTGGGTATATCACCCCCTTGAGCGGTTTTAGTGTTCACATGTTAGAGTTTAGGCGGTTTTGATTATTGACTAGGAATTGACTAATTATTTACAATAATGAAATGGCAACGACGTCGTCGGAGATGTAACGAATGGACCCCGACCTTCCCTACGAGGAGAGGAGATCATACAGATGCCGTTCAAACTGAACTGGTCGTCGGGCTACCTCGTTGGCTCATTTCCCACCTACCTCTGGTCCTCCCAGAGCCCCTATCATTGTCGCGCAGCTCACGATGGCGCTCATTTGCAGGTGGGCGCTGCTAGCTAGGAGACATAGTTGAGTTAATTGAGTCCTACTTGAAAATCAATTGTGTCCTTGGCCTAAGCTCCGACACTACTAGAAGAAAACTCCTGCAGAGGAGGTCAATGAGAGGCAGCACCATGCTCCCTACATTGGTCGTTTGATTCATAGGATAGAATGCTATAAGATTTTTTTCCTGTGTAATCATATGTTAATTGGCAATCTAGCATCCACCCAACTTTTTGTTCACTTCCTTTGTTTTTCCTGTGTCAAACACTCTGTTTTTTAGGGGAACACCGTGTTAATTCTATGAGATTCAAGTGGACATGCCATTACAATCCTTTATTTTTCCTTACAAAGAGAGTACTTGCTGCTGCAAGAGCACCGTGTTAATGATGTGCTGCTGCAAGAGCCGCCTATATTAATTAACCATGCTCTAAAAAGGTGGACCAGCTTTGGCTATACTAGTAGTACTAGTTTAGTAGGTGACCTTGCGCTTGGCTCTTCTCCTCTTACGGAAGTTGAACAATAATGATGGTACTACAGTAGTACTTCTGGCAATCTGACACCAAATGAACTACTGCACATCCACCGCTTGTAAGCAAAAGTTTCTCCTCGTGCTGCGAGCCACCGTGTGCGTTGGCGAGGGATATCATGGTTCTGCAAGTTGACGGTACACATCAAAGTTATTTAGTACTCTCTCCAAAAAGGGCCGACCATGTCCATGGCTACCATCCCGCACTCCATCATTGAGTACATGCACTATTCACATGCCATCGAGGAGAAAAAATATTGTGTAGTACTAGGTGCCATCAAAGTGCACGACTCACTTACACACTGCTTATCTCCATTTTCTTGCATGACACGTGCACCTTGATGCTAGATGTCCCGCGTGTTGGCAAAAGGATGAACAAAGCTCACATAAAAAAAGAGTGGAAGAACATAGGGCTTGTTTGGTTCCCAGCCTAAGGTTGCCACGTCTAACCTTAGTCATGCCACAACATCTTAGACATGTGTTTGGTTCATTGCCACACTTGTGGCTTGCCACACTTCTCTAGTTATATGGTCCACATGTCATAGGATCAATTTTTGGCCAAATCTTGCCACACTTGTGGTGTCCATAGCCACACTTTTTGTGGCAGCCACACTTTGCCTAAGGTTAGTTGTGACAAAGTTGCTGTTTGGTTCTAGGCCTAGCATTGCCACACTTTGCCACACATTTTTGCCAAGCTTGCCTATGGTTAGTTCATCAACATGAGAGCCACAAGTTGGCAAGCCTAAGGGAATCTTGCCATATTTTTTGTGTGTATGCTATGTGGGGTCCAAGTGTGGCTTGACTAAGGTGTGGCTTGAACCAAACACTCACCTCATAGATTCTACGTGGTGTGTCCATGAACCAAACACACTCATAGATTCCCGACGACCGAGAAGGAGCAAGGAACGTCGTGGTAGAGCGTCTGCACTCATAATATTTTATATTATTCAGCGATATAAAATCAACCAAATCTCTCGTCTACCTGGTTCACGCGTTTTCCCCTATTTTTTGCCGCCTGCCCACCTATAGAACCGCTTTGTCCTGGCCAATTCCTCTCCAAACACCTAGGGAGGCAGTTGAACCGAACAAGTATAACTTGTTTCTAGCGGGTACATTGACGTGGCATCGAAAGGGTGTAATAGCTAACTCTGGCAAAATAATTAACTACCACGTTGGCATACATGAGCATGGGGCCCACTTGCCAACATGCTGGACGGAGGAAGGAACGCAAGACAAAATGGAGCGCGGAAGGGTGTGAATCGATTGGCTCACATGTGATGACCACTGGAGAAATCCACTCAGGTACACGTTAAAAAATTCGTGCAAACACGGCCAGTTATACTGTGAGTAGGTGACCATGCGCTTCGCTCTTCGCCTCTTTCGAAAGTCGAACAATGATGATGGTACTACAATATATATACTTTTGGCAATCTGACACCGAATGAACTGTTGCACATCCACCGCCTGTATTAAGCGCACTATCGTAAAGCAAAAGCTTCTCCTCGTCCTACGAGCCACCGCACGCGCGTGAGCGATGGAAGGGGTCGTACTAGTAGTAGTAAGCAAAGCTTCTCCTCATTTGCGAGTAGACCGGACACATCAGAAGTAGTGCATTAGTCTCCAAAAAGGGTTGTGTCGTGGAATTGTCATGGCAGATGTCCTAGTGAAAGGACTTAGTCGTGGAGCCATCGCAACTAGGAAGCTTAAAGGAGTTAATCGGGACAAAGGACACGAGGGTTTATACTAGTTCGACCCCTTACGATGAAGGTAAAAGCCTAATCCAGTTCTTGATGATATTTCTAGGGTTTCAATGACCAGGGAGAAAATATGCTAAGCCTGGCTCTCACTTTGATGTTATCTACCCTAAGCCGCCGCCGGGTCGTCCCCTTATATACACGGGTTGACGCCCTGTGGCCTACAGAGTCCCGGCCGGCTCATACAACGTGTCCGGCTCAGTGACATATTTTACATGCCTTACTTTACAAGTCTTATTCATACATGGCGGTTTATACTTACGGGCCTTAAGCCACCTCTGGGCTTGGGCCTACTACAAGCCTTAACATAAACCGTCACCTTGTACACTCTTCGGGCTTCCTTTAAGTAACCCGCCATTGTGATTAACCCGGCTCCTCCTGGGCGGGTCATACCTGGTAGTCATATCCCCAACATTAGGCCCCAGGTTGATTTGAACTTTGTTCTTGTCAATCTCCAACACTTAGAAAAAATCCATCTATTACTGCCGTGAAAGCCTTGTAACCCTCCATGACGTCATCTCCGGATTTTTCAGAAACCCGCCACCACGTCATCTTTAACAGATCTTTATCTTTAATGCCTTTCCGAAAATTGAGGCACCTGGGTAGCTGGATAACCATGTTTCAGTCTCCTCGTTTTTCGCACTCACTTATCAGTCTTTCCTTATAAATAGCCGCGACCGGTCTTCTTCTCATTCTCCCCCTTTTCCATCGTCTTCTTCCTCTTGCAACTTCCAACGCTCGAACTCCGCCGTCGCTGCAGCGCTCACCGTCGTCCTCAACCTTGGCAGCTGCATCAACCTGAGTCCGTCCAGAGAACGGCGGTGATCCTCCGTAGTAGATCTGCGTCCGTAAGTTCTTGCTTTCCCACACCTTAGATCCGCATTAGGGTTTGCGAGTTCTTTCTGTGTTCTTCGCTGTTCATCGCGGATTCCTTGTAGTTTCTCCACCGCATCCTCCTTTGATCTAAAAGAAGTATGGAACTCATGTGGTAGTTGTTTTGCATCCATTTTAGATGCTAGCAGATCCCTCTTTCTTGTACAAAGGCCTCCTTAGAACTGATGAACTCCTGTGTGCTGGTTTTTTAGGTCTAGATTTATTTTTCTTTTTTGAACCATCTTGATCCAAAATAATAGCAACAACTTGTGAAACTTGTTTATCTCAGTATCATTAGCCCTTACTTAAGCCGCCATTACTCATCTGTACTATAATCATTAACCTGTAATTCCACCAATTAATTTGAACCGACAAATTACTTTCTTTTCAGCTTGTCCTTTTTCATTATGCCATCAAAGACGCCAACAGTCTGCAACTGGGTCCCTTCCACAGTCACTGATGACACTTTGAAGGATTTTGTCACCATCAGGTATTTGCCAGAGAAGAACATTATGTCCTATCATGCCCCTGACCCGGCCGAAGAACGACCTCAGCCCAAAGATGGTGAAGTCATTATCTTTACTGATCATATGAACCGGGGTTTTTCACCACCCGGCTCAAAATTCTTCAAAGATGTTCTACGTTTTTTCAAGCTTCATCCACAAGATCTTGGACCCAACTCCATATCCAACATCTGCAATTTTCAAGTTCTCTGTGAGGTTTATCTTCAAGAAGAACCTACCATTGAACTTTTCAGAGAGTATTTCTATCTGAACCGCCAGAATGAATGCACCAACGGCCCTAGCTTGGAACTTGGTGGAATTTTGATTCAGCGCCGACAGGGTGCTGTCTTTCACTTAGTAGTCTTACCAAGCCATCCCAAGGATTGGAACCAAACTTGGTTTTATTGCAAAGACACGTCGCCAGCTGATGAAAAACCAATGCCGGGTTATCGCGTGGAGCGTCTTGACTCTAAGTTTGTGCTCCCTGACAAGCTGACTGCCGCTGAACATAATAAACTCATCCCATCCATCAAAAGGATTCAAGCCTTGTTGGGAAACGACCTAACTGGAGTTGACTTGATCCGTTGTTGGATCACGTGGCGGGTCATCCCTCTGAGCCGCCAATCCGACTTGATGTATAAATATGCCGGAGGCCCAGATGACCCTCTGCGTCATAGTTCTGTACAACTGACTGAAGAGGCCATTGTTGAAATGTCAACCACCCTCGTAAACAGTAAATACGAGGACTGCAGTAAAGTTGGATTGAATCCTTTCTGCAAGCTTAACCCGGCACCAGAGGTAAATCCCCTTGACCCCCTTTTTTCCTTCAGTAGTTAAGTACTTGTCTGACTTTTAACCTGTTATCTGCCTATAGGCCAAATCTGACTTTTGGAAGGCCAAATATGATCATGAAGCTGCCAAGAAGGCTAGAGCCGCCGCCATAGCCGCCAAGAAGACTACCTGAAAATCCAAGAATAAAATAACTGCTTCTAATATGTTCAAGCTGGATGATGTTTCTGAGTCGGAGGTAGCCCTTGACTCTCTTGGCCTGCTTTTTAACAACCTTATTGACACTGACTATTGCCAAGATGACACGGGGGCTAGTCAGGCAGTAGAAGAAGAGGTAACTATTTCCTCCGACTCAGCCCCTTTGCCAAGACAGAAACCTCAACTGGTAACCCGGAATGTAAGGTTTTCACACCCTTTGGCTTATTTGGATCCTCATTTTCTTTTGAAAAAATAGCAACATGAGAGCCGCCGTCAGGCCTGGACCAGTGACGACAATGAACTCCCTCCGGCTTACCAAAAACTCCTCAGAAACGCCAGAACGAGGTTTCTTTCACCTTTGTCTCTTGCTTTTATCAATGAATCTATTTCCTTGCTCTCTTAACTGTGATTTTACTATTGCAGGAGGTTTCTCGTTCTTCTCGCGATTCTTCACAAACTCAATTTCCGGCTTTCAAGACTGCCCCCGGGTAAAGAAAATAATCTTTCTTTTGCATCTTTAAGTCTATATCATTATACTGACTCATGAAATTCTTCTTAGCGGTCAAGTAAAGCCCAAGAAAGCCAGGGTGGCTAAACTGGCGGAAGACCCGAAAGACCCTGCTCCTGAACCGGCAATACCAACTCCTACTCCTGAACAATCTAAAGCACCAGAAGACCCTACCGTCAATGTTCAAATAAATCCTCCTAAACCGTCTACTGATGAAACTACTCTCAACTCGTCTACTATTGAACCGTTGAGCTCAACTAACCCAACGGTGACTTACGATGGTGACGTTTTAATTACTGGAAGTAGATTTGTCGAACCGGGCAATCCAACTGTACTGGCCAGGCATTCTGCCAAGCAAGAGGCTTTGGAAAGGCAGAAAGTACGGTTTGACGTCTCTCACTACGCTCACCTGAGCATTAGTGACGTGCTATCTGGATACCTCAGTCATGTGCATTCCAGTCGTGACTTTGAAATTGAGATGGTCAAATAGCTGCAACTGAAATATGAGGTATGTTCTTCGGCTTTCATTAGCTTACATATGCTCTACCAGTCCCCAAGTCTCCAGATTATGATGAACCTGAATGATCTATAGACTTGTGATATAGGTTGATGCTCTGTCTTAAAATTTTCCTAAGTCCAATGGATTAGCATAAATTTGCACCTGTAGTCCCCAAGGACCGGCTTAATTCCTCATGAATGAGCTGGTACTTAACTTCATAGCTGTCTTGAATTAGTCCAAACTAATATTGTTATCCGGCTCAAGAGAAAAAAACTTTCTGAATATCATGCATTAGCCCCCAAGTGCCAACCGTTGTTACCTGTAAAATGCTTGGTACTTAAAAGAGTTATTTCTGCTTTTCAAGAATTGCTTTGACAAACATTAGCCTCCAAGTGCCAATTAGTGTTGCTTTGCAAAGTTCTTGGGACTTTTATTCAGTATGACCTTTATTGGAATAAATTTTTGACACACCTGTGCATGTCTGTAGACCGCCATAACTGAATTGGGTTCTCAACTGACTGATGCAAAGACCCGGTTGGCGGCTCAAGAGACTGAGATAAAAAATGCTGACTCCAAACTCCAATTGAGCCTATCTGAAGCAAAAAAACTGAAGACCAGTTTTGATGCAGAGAAAAAATCTTGGGCCGATGAAAAAACCTTGCTGATACAACGTGCTGAGACAGCCGAGGCGGCTCTCAAGGAGGTTTCCACGGAGCTCACCGGTTTAAAGAACTGGGTGTTTCAGATGGTCTCTGCAATCTTTGGTGAGTCATTGTATTATTTATTGAAACTCTACTTGAGGGAGTCCTGGATTAGGGGGTCTCCGAACAGCCGGACTATATCCTTTGGCCGGACTGTTAGACTATGAAGATACAAGATTGAAGACTCCGTCTCGTGTCCGGATGGGACTCTACTTGGCGTGGAAGGCAAGCTAGGCAAAACGGATATGTATATCTCCTCCTTTGTAACCGACCTTGTGTAACCCTAGCCCTTTCCGGTGTCTATATAAACCGGAGGGTTTTAGTCCGTAGGACAACATACAATCATACCATAGGCTAGCTTCTAGGGTTTAGCCTCTCCGATCTCGTGATAGATCAACTCTTGCAATACTCATATCATCAAGAATAAATCAAGCAGGACGTAGGGTTTTACCTCCATCAAGAGGGCCCGAACCTGGGTAAAACATCGTGTCCCCTGCTTCCTGTTACCATCCGCCTTAGACGCACAGTTCGGGACCCCCCTACCTGAGATCCGCCGGTTTTGACACCGACATTGGTGCTTTCATTTAGAGTTCCTCTGTGTCGTTGCCGTTAGGCTTGATGGCTCCTACGATCATCGATAGCGATGCAATCCAGGGCGAGACCTTTCTCCCCAGACAGATCTTTGTGTTCGGCGGCTCGCACTGCGGGCCAACTCGCTTGGCCATCTGGAGCAGATCGAAAGTTACGCCCCTGGCCACCAGGTCAGATTTGAAAGCTTAAACTACACAGCCGATATCCGCGGAGACTTGATCTTCAATGGATTTGAGCCCCTGCCTTGTGCGCCACGCGGTCACGATGAGTACGATTTAGCTCTACCATCGGACCGTATTCAGGAGATCACACCGGCAGCCGCTCCGACCCTCAATTCGGAGCCAGTTTCTCCATCCGTGGATGAGTGGATAGATCTCGTCACGGAGGCCGTACCCTCTGCGGTGATCGAGCCGAATATCGACCTTACCCTTCACGAGAGCCGTGTTGCCAAACTACCGGATCCTTCTCCGACCACGGACTCCGAACCGCCTGCACCCGTTCCTATCAAATCCGATTGGGCGCCGATCATGGAGTTTACCTCTGCGGATATTTTTCAGCACTCGCCCTTCGGCGACATACTGAACTCATTAAGGTCTCTTTCCTTATCAGAAGGATCCTGGCCGAACTACGTCCGGCAGGATGGGGATGCGGATGACGAAGAAATTCGCGGCCCACCCACCACCCACTTAGTAGCCACTGTTGATGACTTAACCGACATGCTCGACTTCGACTCCGAAGACATCGACAATATGGACGACGATGCGGGAGTCGAAGAGGAACCACTGCCCACAGGGCACTGGATAACCACCTCATCATATGATATATACATGGTGGACACACCCAAAGAAGGCAATGGTGACGAGACAACGGAGGATGACCCCTCCAAGAAGCAACCCAAGCGCCGGCGTCAGCGACGCCGCTCTAAGTCCCGCCCAGGCAAAAGTGGTGATACCGGCACCGGAGATAATAGCACTCCGGATAGTGCCGAAGACAACAACAATCCCCTCCAGAAAGATTTAGAGCAGGAGGATGGAGGAGCCAGCCCTCCTGAGAGAGCGGCAGATGGAGAGGCAGAGGATGATAATTACATGCCCCCCTCCGAAGACGAGGCAAGCCTCGGCGATGACGAATTCACCGTGCCAGAGGATCCCGTCGAACAAGAGCGCTTCAAGCGCAGGCTTATAGCACGACAAATAGCCTTAAGAAAAAGCAGCAACAGCTTCAACTGATCAAGATCTGCTAGCTCACAGATGGACTGAAGTCCGGGCGGCCGAAGAGTATAAACTCGAACGCCCCTCCAAGAGTTACCCAAAATGCAGGTTACTACCCCGACTGGAGGAGGAAGCACCAAAACCTACATCCCCGGCATATGACGCGGCTAATCGGCCACCTCGTGGCCGCGACAGAGAGACATTCCAGCCAAAAGCTCAGCCCGCACCCCGACGTCATTCAAATAAAAAGGCATGGGGAAATACGCCAGACCTGCGAGACGTATTGGAGGACAAAGCAAAACATGCAAGATCGATCTACGGATCACGAGGGCGTGCCACTATGCGAGACGATAATCGTCACGCCGGATACAGTAAAAGTAAGTTCGGCCGGGCCGAACACAGCGGGCAAGACTCATTCGAGCTGCGTCGCGATATAGCCCAGTACAGAGGCACCGCACACCCCTTATGCTTCACAGACGAAGTAATGGATCATCAAATCCCAGAGGATTTCAAACCCGTAAATATAGAATCATATGACGGCACAACAGATCCTGCGGTATGGATCGAGGATTTCCTCCTGCACATCCACATGGCCCGCGGTGATGACCTACACGCCATCAAATACCTCCAACTCAAACTCAAAGGACCAGCTCGGCATTGGCTCAACAGCTTGCCAGCAGAGTCCATTGGCTGTTGGGAAGATCTGGAAGCCGCATTCCTCGACAACTTTCAGGGCACTTACGTGCAACCACCAGATGCCGATGACTTGAGCCACATAATTCAACATCCAGAGGAATCGGCCAGGCAATTCTGGACATGGTTCCTAACAAAGAAAAATCAAATCGTCGACTGTCCGGATGCAGAGGCCCTAGCAGCTTTCAAGCACAACATCCGCGACGACTGGCTAGCCCGGCACCTTGGTCACGAAAAGCCGAAATCTATGGCAGCCCTCACGACACTCATGACCCGCTTTTGCGCGGGAGAAGACAGCTGGCTGGCTCACAGTAATAACATATCAAAGAACCATGGTACTTCGGATACCAAGGACGGCAATGGCAGGTCACATCGCAACAAGCATAAGCGCCGCATTAACAGCGACAATACCGAGGATACAACAGTCAATGCCGGATTCAAAGGCTCTAAGCCCGGTCAGCAGAAAAAGCCATTCAAAAGAAGCACTCCGGGCCCGTCCAGTTTGGACCGTATACTCGATCGTTCATGTCAAATACATGGCACCCCCGACAAGCCAGCCAACCACACCAACAGGGACTGTTGGGTGTTCAAGCAGGCCGGCAAATTAAGTGCCGAAAACAAAGATAAGGGGTCACATAGCGATGACAAGGAGGAGCCCCGGCAGCCGAGCACCGGAGGACAGAAGAGGTTCCCCCCACAAGTGCGGATGGTGAACATGATATACGCAACCCACATCCCCAAGAGGGAGCGGAAGCGTGCGCTCAGGGACATATATGCGTTGGAGCCAGTCGCCCCCAAGTTCAACCCATGGTCCTCCTGTCTGATCACCTTTGATCGCAGGGACCACCCCACTAGTATCCGTCATGGCGGATTTGCCGCACTAGTCCTAGACCCAATCATTGACAGATTTCACCTCACTCGAGTCCTAATGGACGGCGGCAGCAGCCTGAACCTACTCTATCAGGACACAGTGCGCAAAATGTGTATAGACCCCTCAAGGATCAAACCCACTAAAACGACCTTTAAAGGCGTCATACCAGGTGTAGAGGCCCATTGCACAGGCTCAGTCACACTGGAAGTGGTCTTCGGATCTCCGAATAACTTCCGAAGCGAAGAGTTAATCTTCGACATAGTCCCGTTCTGCAGTGGCTACCATGCACTGCTCGGGCGAACCACATTTGCAAGATTCAATGCGGTACCGCATTATGCATATCTCGAGCTCAAGATGCCAGGACCTCAGGGGGTCATCACAGTTAATGGAAACACAAAGCGCTCTCTCCGCACGGAGGAGCACACTGCGACCCTCGTAGAAGAAGTGCAAAGCAGCCGCTTAAGGCAATCCACTAGTTCGGCGATTAAGGACCCGGACAACTTCAAGCGCACCCAGAGTAATCGGCAACTGGACTGCCTGGCACGTCCCGAGCTCGCATAGCAATGCGGCCCCCACCCCGGCCCCAGCCAAACGGCGAAATCCGTGCCACGCGTACATAATTACGCATTAAAAATACCATGGGCACAGGCGGGGAGGGGGCACGATGGCGGCATGCCCCAAGTCGCGGCTTAAACCGCACTAGGGGCTTCCTGCTTTGTTATTTTTCTCTTTCAGGACTTTAATCTCTGGAAACCTTGTCCGGCAGCGTGATTGCCGAACACATGATGCAGCAACCAAGGAGGCAGAAAGCTACGTCACACCATGGAACTCCCAGGTGGATTACGATAACGAGTGAAATATTTGTTTTATTACTATTCCTCAGCTTTCCCTTGGAAGGGACATGTCAAACAGTCCTACTTTTTGCTTCTCGCACTACTTGTATCATTCTGCTTTAACACACCTTTTTGAATAAAAATGCAAAGCATTAAGACTATTATTGCACTCTTCCTTTTTATATATATGTTCATTCATGACATCCAGCACCCGTACACTCTGGTACGGCCAATACGCTAGGGGCTTAAGCATACCCCATAATACGGCGTGAGAAGTCCGAACACTTTCGACAGTGTGGCACCCCGAACTTATAACATTATATGCATCAGCTCCGAATCATGTCTTGGGTCAATAGTTGGGTTTGCCCGGCTCCCATGTTTTGGTACCTTACGTTCCGCCATATCGTCTAAGGTAGCACTGGGAGAACTACTGCGATTGTGCCCCGGTTCTGCTGGGCTAAGCACCTCAGTAGAGAGTGCTAAAACTGACTGTCATGATAAGGCGAGAGACTAGTCGCTGTTCGAGAGGTTTCGAGTCCCTAAAGGCTTATGCCGCTTAGAGCGAGGAGTCGGCCCTATCTGGCTTAAGGCGTGTATCGCGCCCCGAATTCGGCCTTCCGAATACTAGGGGCTTCGCCGAAATTTAAAATTATAGAATTCTATGGCTAAGTGAGAGTGATAACGCATTATAGTCCGATTGCCTTGTTCGTTGTGCTGAGCACCTCCCTCGAAGGACCCAACAATGGGAACAAGAGTGCTCAGGTTTATCCCGAACACCCCAGCACTCGTGGCGTGGGGGCGGAAGCCGACGACTAGCCATCTCTCAGATTTGATAAACAGCCTAACAGAAGGTAATATTTTAAATTCAAACAAGCGTTGCATAGCGCATATGAACAAGTTTTCATAAATACAGGATTACACGAGCGAGTTTACTCAAATATTATATCTTCCGTACACTCGTCCGCTACGAGACGAGCACCCTTCAGGACACCCTCATAGTACATCTCGGGGTGGCGATGCTCCTTGCCCTCCGGTGGCCCTTCCTTAATCAGCTTCACGACGTCTAGCTTGGCCCATTGCATCTTCACACGGGCGAAAGCCCGGTGTGCACCTTCGATGTAGACGGACCGCTTGATGACTTCCAGCCATGGGCAGGCATCCACAAGCCGCCTCACCAGGCCGAAGTAGCTATTGGGAAGGGCGTCACCAGGCCACATCCGGACTATAAAGCCCTTCATGGCCTGTTCGGCCGCCTTGTGCAGCTCGACCAGTTGCTTCAGCTGGTCGCTCAGAGGCATCGGGTGTTCGGTCCCAGTATACTGAGACCAGAACAGCTTCTCTGTTGAGCTTCCCTCCTCGGCCTGGTAAAACTGTGCGGCATCCGACATGCTGCGGGGCAAATCTGCGAATGCTCCTAGAGAGCGCCGGATTCGGGTAAGTAACAGGTAATTTACTTTCACATGCTTGCTTTGCATATAGAATGCCTTACCCGCCGCTATCTTCTTCATCGCATCAATCTCCTGGAGGGCCTTTTGGGCTTCGGTCTTGGCATTCTTTGCGCTCTCGAGGGCCGCGGCAAGCTCAGACTCTCGCGTCTTCAAGTCAAGCTCCAACGCCTCGTGCTTCATCACGAGAGCGTGGAGCTCTTGGTGCACCTCGCACACCCGTGCCTCATGCCTTTCCCGCTCGGTGCGCTCCTTGGCCGCTTTGTTTTCGGCCTCGGATAGCGCTTGCTTCAGGGTCACCACCTCGGTCGTGGCCCCTGGCAAGTTTACGATGATCCTGTCATTTTGCAATCGCATTCTTTTCATACATATCCATAGACTAGGTACCACTTACCTTTGTTCTCCTCGAGCTGCCTCTTGGCAAGGCCGAGCTCATCCTTGGACCCTTTAAGGTCCTGCTTCAGTGCGGCGACCTCCGCAGTTAGTGCGGCAGATGCCACCAGCGAAGCCTGCATACGCATATTGACATACTTATATTAGACTCCTGCGATATTGTTTGATCCTCCGTTCGGCTTTTCTTTGTGAACACCAAAGAGAGCATCAGGGGCTACTGTCTATGCGGTAATATTTTTCCCCATATTTCAAAACTTACCTCAAAGCCTGTTAGAAGGCTAGCACAGGCTTCAGTCAGTCCGCTCTTGGCGGACTGAACCTTCTGGACCACCGCACTCATAATAGTGCGGTGCTCTTCATCGATGGAAGCGTTGCGAAGCGCTCCCAGCAGACTGTCCGGTGCCTCTGGATGGACAGAGGTCACCAGCACAGGCATCTTGCCCCTTTTGGAAGGAGGCCGCTTGCCTGAGTCCGAAACCACTGGAGGTTCCGGCGCGGTGTTCGGCCGAGGGCCGAACTCGGAGCCCTCGGGAGCCTTGCTCCCTCTGCTCCCGGAATCCGGAAGGTCGCCTTGAGGCGCCTCCGGGACTGTCTCCCCTCGACCCGGTGCCTCTTGAGACAATACCTCGGCATTGTCTGTAGGGCAAGGGGAGGTGGCGGTCGGAAGTGGATCGCTATCCATATCCGACGAGCCCAGGGAGCTGTCCGAAGATACGTCGATACGGGCTCGTGGCGGTCTGCATAATCATAATTTGGCGTTAGGAGAAGCAGTGGGACAAAGGTATGTTATGAGTTATTCTGGCATCCGAATACTTATGACTTCGCTAGGGGCTTGGACCTAAGCAGCCACTCGTCTTCGCCTTCGGCGATGGTGGTGGAGTAGTCCGGAAGGAGAGTCCTTCCCTTCTTGGACCCTTCGGCCCCCCAGGTTGGGGCGGCCTTCCTTTTCTTGTCTCCCCCTACTGGAGGGGGAGCATCTTCATCTTCCTCCTCATCTTCGGGGGAGGAGTGCATCACGGAGTTATCGGAGGATGAGTCCGATAACACCTGGCGTCGGGAACTCTTTCGGGTTCCCTTGGCCTTCTTGGTCTTCTCCAGCACCTAGTAAGGAGCCGGAGTCAGCATCTCCGTCAGGAGAGCATCTGCAGTGTCTTCGGGCAGAGGGGCCGGACAGTTAATCTGCCCCGATGTCTCCACCCAGTCCTGTCAAAGGCATGGAGCTCAGACCACGCACATGGTTAAGCTAGGGGAAATAAATATCCTACCGGATGTATAGAACTCACCGAATGCGCTCGGCGCTTCACGCTTAGCCCGCGGTCCTCGTGAGAGAGGGAGGGACATCAGCGCCCTTGAACAGCACCTTCCAGACGCCCTTGTGCGTCGTGTCGAAGAGCTCACTCAGAGTCTGGTGCTAGGCCGGGTCGAACTCCCACAAGTTGAAGTCCCGTTGTTTGCACGGGAGGATCCGACGGATGAGCATGACCTGGACTATGTT